>NW_027466057.1:4577500-4597500 GCF_046127955.1 Nelusetta ayraudi
ACCGCGTCCTTCCCCCCCTCCTCTGTACGGCCCCCATGCTGCGCCTGCACCTAGACGCCGTCCGCGCTTGTGAAGATGAGCCCTCATGCATGGGCAAAGGCACAAGAGAGGCCCGCGGAATAAGTCGAGGCAAAGGCATTTCCATTATATATCAACGCGCTGCCTGGTTCGACTCGAATCCCACCACGGAGGAGGGCGAAACAAATTCCTGCACATTTTCCGAGGCTTTTTACAGAAAATGCACAGGTTTTTTTTTTTTTTTATGTATCAAACTTTGCTTTTTGCCAAACCGTAGTCCGAGGCAAAGAAGCTCATCTTTGGCTCTTATGCACATTAACCTCTGTTGCGAGGGGGAAAGGGAAAAAAAAAAAAAAAAAAAAAAAACGCCGCAGTACAGCACAGTACAGAGCCCAATCCTTACAAGTAGGTCATGGGGAAGTGGGGGCGGGGGGGTACAGCCCATCTGGAGCAGTGCATTCTGAGTAGTTGACTGCAGATGAAGGGAAGGCGGCGAGAGGATGAGAGCGCCGTACTTAAAACAGCCGTTTTTCACACGTCCCCACCCGACCAACCCCCCCGCCCCCCAACCGTTGCATTTTTTAGCGCCTTGAACCCTGACTGATCTGAGGGGGGGGTGGAGTGGGGGGGGGCACCCTGGCAAACCACTTCGCCTCCTCGCCGGGTGGGCGCGCGCCATCGCTTCAAAACACATCCGTGTGCAGAGGGCATGCATATGAGCAAGGGGGCCGTACCTGAGCAGACCTCGTGGTAATTGGGGTTCGGTGTGAAGCCGCCGGCGTAGCCCACCTGCGTGGAGAAGACGCCGGGAAGGCGCCAGAAGAGTCGCTCGGCTCCCCAGAAACATCCCATACCTGGGGTGCAAACACACGTTAGCGCTTCCATTCGAGTAAAAGCCGGCGTTGCGATGCACATAACCAGAGCATAGAGAGGATAGCCCGTGTTGGGGTTTTCCTTCTGTTTATTTGCACGCGCTTGTGCAGACTCACCAAACACGATGGTCTCCATGCCTGCTGGGAAAGGCTCCAGAGTGGGATTCCCATTGACCGCATGAGTGCCTGTGATGGGAAAACAGTGCGCACGTGGGCAATCAGATCATAACTGCGTGTTGGACAGTAGAAGTAATGACAGGGCCATTAGCAGCCTCGGCCAGGCCTGACAGGTCAGGCTGACGGATCAGAGGCTGCGTTGCAAGACGTCGACGAGATTAAAGGACTTTTGGAATCCATTGGAATAATCAAAATGAAACACAACCGGTGACGTGTTGTTTATTTGAAGTTGTTTTACAGGGTAATGTTTGCGATATCTAGACAAGTGACGTTTCCAGTGACTAATGACTCAATGTTCAAAAGGAAAATATGCTCTTGTGATTTTATGACCATCCTCTTCTGATTTTTTCGTCTACATTAAATCCTGAATGGCCAAACAACTGCGCTGTGTAGTTCTTTTGACTCCGATTGAGCCTAAAACTGTTTTAACAACCCCGCAGAATTTTTTTTTTATTCTTCTCTCTCCCATTACCATTCCAGTATTTAAGGTTTAAATTTCTAATTATTTCAGCAAGTGCCCTATAAAGGGTTATGAGCTGATATGAAATACTGTTAAGTGTGTCAGACCTCAGACAAGAACTGATTCTCCGCGCTTTATTCTGGCAGGTGGAAGGGAACAGAGGGAGAGGACCAGCGCCTGAAGACCGCTGTGGTCTGGGAGCTTCCCAGCGATGAAGCAGGTCAGAGATATATCTGGGTGCCACGCCGGTAAGTGCTTTATAAAATCTTAAAACTCACTTCTTTCACTGAGTGGAAGCCGGTTGAAGCGATTTCAGCGCTGGGGTGACGCGATCGGCTTGTTAAAAATACCTTATGGGGAGGACAAACTGGAGTGCAGGGAGGTGGCACTCTAATGCCCACAGCGCAGCATAGAATTAGAGCGCTAAACAGGAAGTGTGTGTGTGTGTGTGTGTGTAGCCCACAGATGTGAGAGAGGGATTAGGGTTTAAGAAGACTGAGGTGACTTAGTGCGCAAATCTCCGCTAAGCAAGGATGGTTTGCACTGCAACCACTAATATTAGTTTACAGCTAAACAGGACACAGGGTACACCGAGGGCTTAGGCACACGGCAATAATGGCCGCTTACTCCGAGTTCAAAGTGTGATTACGATCCTCCGCCCCTGGGGTGTAATGTGTGACACTGACCCCAATACAAAAACCAACCTTTAATCTGATGGAAACATAATAGTTTGTTTGCCAGGGAGACCCGGGATGATCTCCGGCTGCGACAAAAAGGCCAAAGACCTGCAAGTTTATTTAGAGACAATGAGCTGTGCCACCGCCAGGACCTGAAGAACCCCGCCCCCCCAGAACACTTGAGTCGCCGCCACCTGCCTTACTGCGCGACCTCGACGGTGTTTCTTGATCTCAGACTAAATTGTTGGAGTGTTTTTTCCTCTTTTTCTTTCTTTTTTTCCCCCATGTCCACACAGTAACAGATTGCAGAGGCACAAGAGACTCCCGAAATGTCACAGGAGTCCTGGCTGCCTTCGGGCGATGCCTCCTTGCTGTCCTGTTGCGCCACACTTCTGTCTTCTAGCAGCAGGTTGTTCAGCGCCGCCAGGTCAGGCTCACAGGCGCAGTCGGCCGCAATCAAAGCGGATCTGTGTCAGCGCGGGCCGCACGGGCTAAATATTCTCCGATGAGAGGCAGAGGCGGCAGGAGGAGGGAGGATGCAAAAAATATCCCTGTGAGTTGGTTGGGTTTTTTCGTTTTGTTTTGTCTCCATCATCTGCTCACTCTCAACCTCCTTATCCCTCGGTTCTTGTCAAGGAGATTTAAAAAAAAAAAGTGCTAAAGTTGCCAAATGACAGAGGGAGAGAGTGAAGAGAGAGAGGTGGTGGAGGAGGAGGAGGAGGAGGAGGAGGAGGAGGAGTTGGGAGTCGGGCCTGCCAAAACAATAAAAGGAGTAAATAGCCGGTGAGAAGCAACAGATGAATGGAGCAGAGGGGCGGTAAAAGGATTCTCTTGGCTTTCGGCGCAGCCATGGCTTTGGGCAAGCGCATAAAAAAAAGCCTCGGCACTTCATCCAAGAGAAAAAACAAACAAGCAAACAAGTAAACACACGGGCAAAAAAAAAAAAAAAGGGGGGGGAGGTAAGAATAAAAGAAAGCCAAGAACACGCCGACACGGCGCTGTCCAGAGGAGCCGAGCGCGAGCCAAAACTCCCCTCCCCTCTCCCCGATCCCTGCTTCACACGCTCGCACACCAGCGTTCCCATCAGCTCTCGCTCTCGCCCTTACAAACACGTGCGCACGTGCCCGCACGCGAGCAAATCACGCAATCAGCCGCGCGATTGCTTGCACGCACACGCACGCACACGCACGCGCACGCACGCACACACACACGCCGAAACCTCTGCTGCGGTGGGTATTTCCTCCCGTGGAGCGAGCTGGCAGAGGTCCAGGCGCTGCCACGCTGCCTCCTTTCACCGTGCCCACCACCACCACCACCACCACCACCACCACCACCAACAACCCCCACCCTCCCCGCCAGTCCCGGCCGGCGCCCACACCCCATTATGCCAGAATTACCCCACCTAACACACACACGCAGACGCACAGAGAAAGAAGAGGCTGAATACCCCCTCAGTACAACTGCCACAAGAAAGAAAGAACCGGACGGGCAAAACAAGCAGGGAGGGCAACTGACTGGGTTTCACAAAAGCAGAGAAAGAAAGACTGAGTTTGAGGGGGGACGGAGTCTCGAAAAGGATCGTTTTCACAACTTGGATGAGACGCGAGCGCCGTTCCTTTGGCGCTTTTGTTTCCTTCCCGAGGACGTCTTGACGAGAACGGGCGCCGGCTAAACTGTAATGGAATACTTTGGTCACCTTTTGTTGCCTCGTAGCGAGGCGCTCGTCGGCGGCTGAACCGGCGGTGACCCAAACAAACGGAACCCGACCGCCGCCGCCGCCGCCGCCGCCCGGCCACTTTTGTTTTGTGCGCCGCCGTTACGAGCGGTCAACGGCGAAACGGTCCGCCGGCTGCTAACTGGGTATAATTACTCTCTGCTTTGACTCGTTTCAGCGGGGTAATTCAGTCCCCGTCGCCCGCTCGGGTTCGAGCGCCATGGTGCCGTCTGTGTCCCAGCCGAGCCGAGAGAGAGGGGCACCCTCCCCCCGGTGCCAGCGCTGGTGACGGAGAGGTCGATTTCCAGGCTGCTCATTTTATTTCCATCCAAAAAAAAAAAAAAAAACATCATTCTTTCTACCCCCCTGCCTCCCTCCTTCCTCTCTTTCTCTCTCCTCCCCCCTTTCTCTCTCTCTCTCTCTCTCTATCTCACCAGTCCTCTTTTCTAGCCCGGTGCAGGTTGGCGGCGAGTCAGGCACGAGTCGTCGGAGGAGTGCGACGCTTTATAGCGCTGCCAGCTACCCTCTGCTGGATGGGAGGATGGGTGAGGGCGAGGAAGAGTGGGGCAAAAAAGAGGAGGGGGGAGGGGAAGAAAGACTTCAGGGAGGCGGTCGATTTTGGGTTTTTTTTTTTGTTGGGGGGGCGGGGGGGTGGGGTAGTTTTGACGTCTGGGCTCGGTTCTTTGAAAAGTGACAGTGTGTATTCAAAGTGAGGAGGAACTCCAGATAAAACCTCGTCCTCATTTGATTTTTTTTTTCTTACTAAAGTAAAAAGGTAAGTAGAGAAATGATGCCGTGGCCTTAGGGGGGGAAACTAGGCTGACTCTCAAACAGCTTTTACCAACACAATAAAATGTTGCGACTGACAATATTGCGATTCCCTCGTTTTCTCCCCCTCTGTTACATCCTTGCCGTGACTCTTTCACCCGGTGCGAAGGTCTCTGAGGCCCCTTTTTTTTTGTTGGACTTGGACCTCCCATTTGTGAACATCACATATCACAGACAAGGACGGGTTTGACCCTCTGCTTATTCCAGCAACTCAAGTTGTGCAGGTGCTCAAAATTACACATTGCACTGCTTGCATCTTTGTGTGCCCGGTTATGGCGAACCTCCGCAGACGTTGGGGAGGAAATACAAAGAAACGTAAAAGATAGATCAAGAGAGTGGCTCCTTCTGTCTCTAGGTTCAAACAGCATCCAGGAAGCAGCACTCAAATATAAACCAAGCTTTACTTATATGTAGAATGTTTCCCTGCTAAAATGCTTCCAGGATTTTAAAGCTTGTAGTACACGATGACATTGTTTCCCCACAAATAATCCAAATCTGATTCAGCTCTGTGTATATTCTACTTAAGGGTTCACAGTCCCAGTTCTTTATGCCCTCAATAAAGGATTCACTTCAGCTGTGATGCATACGGTCAAAGTCACTCTTCAGGAGGAGCAGACTGTCTATCCACAATTTAAAGTTTAAAGCTTTGAGGCTATACATTCAATCTCCTGGCAACGAAAACGGCCGCTATGGAAAAGACGACCTGGCACCGCACTGGCCCCATTATCTCCTTCCAGCAAGATAGAGCCACGTCCCTTTGTGGAGTTTTCAAATAGCGTTACACAAAACTATTCAGCGAGGAAAACCAAAGGACGGCATCCACCTGGTCAGCACAAGTAAATATGTCCAACTGTGTTGCTGCTAATTCAGTCTCCCTCGGCTGATAGACCAGAAGAAGAAAACATCCATTTGCTTGATGGGGGGGCAAAGACTTCATTTTACAGCAGGATTCACAGCCCGCAACAGCTTTCTGGTTGTCGTCTTGGCTGACGGTCCAAAGGAACCAAAGTAACAGCAGGGGAAGACACAGAAGTTGTGTTTGAGGCTCGAGTCAGATCAGGACATTCTTGTACTGAGGCAATAGTGCTAATCAGTGAGCCACAGCACTGGCCACGAGCAAAATCCCTCATTTATTTATCTCGTCATTAACCTCATTTGCATGCTTTCCCCATTTACCTGCAAATTTTCTTTCTCACTGAGCCTTTTGCTGAGAAAAAAAAACAAAAAAACAAAAAACAACAAGGGCACCTGAAGGCAACGCAGGTGTGAGGAAAAATACAAAATAAAAAATATATAAAAAAACAAGGGAAATTTATCTTTCCATGGAGCTGCTTCAACGAATTACAGTGGCGCGTGTAACAGAGATTGATTTTGGTCAGCTGACCTCCCCCACCCAGTTTGGAAGAAATATTGGCAGTCTATCCCGCACTGACTCAAAATAATAGCTACTGTGCCCCTACCATGTAGCAATCTGCCACTGGATCATTCTCGCCAAGGTCACAGAGTACATTACACAGACGGCAGCGAAGGGAGGGAAGGCAGGACATCTGACGAGGGAGCTCTCTTAAAGAGGCTGCAGGGATGGAAGCAACTTTTGTCTCTTCAAACAAAAAAAAAAAAAGGAAAAAAATTACCAGTAATGACGGCGAGAGGGAACAAACATGCGTTCACACACATGGCTGGGAGGAGAGCGCGCGGCACACACGCAGAGATACGGAGTCAGTGCAATTCTTTGATCACTCGAGCTTACTGGCCTAAAACAACAACAACAACAACAACAACAACAGCAACAGCAAAACAAGAAACACGGGCGCTTGCTAGTCCAACAAACCCATCCCGACCTAAGCCGCCCCCCCACAGTGAAAGGGGAGGAACAGATTTCTGCCATGCGGCGTCTCCGAGCTGCTCCGACAGACGGAGCAGGAACTTGCGACGGGGAGGAGCCTTCATGCGCATAATACCCAGATGGGCCCCTGGATGCTGCAGCACCTCTTCCCTCATGCACCCCTCGCACTTAGCTCCCACAATGCACGGTGGCAAAGGAAGAGAGGGCAGGCACCAGGTATGGAACAAAACACCAGGTTTGCCCTGTTGTTTGCTCACTGCACGACTACAAGCACTCGCGCCCCGTGATATTAGGATGATGTACCGGATGACAGAATAAGAAAGCGGGCCAAGCTCGAACGGGGAGGCCAGACTCTTCTGCTGCACAGCGTGAATGGCACAGATTCTAAAACAGGAAGCACAGGAGAGTGTGCATTCATACAGCGAGCCACAATGTTAATCGCATATTTATCCGAGTCCCTGACTTGTTTCATCGTGAACCCTCTATTAATTACCTCACCACAACATCACTAGCAACCCTGTTATTGCCATCCTCTGATTCTGTGGTTTGTCCACAGAGCAGAAAACAAATGGACAAATGCATCTTTTGAAACAGATGCTGTGCATGACCGCCTAAAGGTTGTGTTCAATGCAAATCTTATGTTGCCTCAAAATGTTACTTTCTGCTGTGGTTTTGTTACTCCAGCTGTTCAGACCATCCTCTGATAGCTGACTCCAGCCTGCACGTGCAGAAAAACAGGAGGCCACAGCATTCGCTCAAGCAATAAACACAGAGGACATGTAGGCCACGGACATGCGCGCATGCAGCCACATTTTTATGTTCCTGCGCTGTGGAATCAGGCGGACGTCGAGGCAAAAGACAGGAGGGAGAAGAAGAAAGAGAAACAGGATGTGAACTGCAGTTTTAGGTCTATGCTGTTACCTCAGCGCAGAGGAGTGTAAGGATGCCGAGTCACAGCCTATAGTGGTGGGACTGTAACAAGGCATTTAACCATAATGACTTCGGTTTGCGCACAATGATAATGGATGTCGACCTAGAGTGATTTAGAAGTTGCATTGTTATATGCTGGAGTGAGGGCACGTTTCCAAAAAATATTTATTATTTAAAACCGCATTGTGGAAAGTGGCCAAAATCTGGTCTGAAAAGATCAGATTCTGTGCCATTTCCGCTGTTCACACTGCCGTCTAGCAATCAGATTAGCTCACAAAGGGGGGAAAGAAAATAAATTTCAAGCGATTTGAGCTGCTGTGTGGACGCAGAATTTTAAATGTTTTTGGACACTGACAATTATCGGTCATTCTTGTGCTTCATTTACCGTTTCCTGCAGCTGTGTTGAAAAGTTACGGTTTTACACTAAAGCTCTGACACTAGAATCTACCCTGGTTTCCTGTGTCATGCCGTCGCAATATAACCATACGACAAAGGGAAAAATATGAAACTGCAACAGAACCAAGAGGCCAAATGGGCGAATGGAAAAGAAAGGGAAAGAAGAAAGTCAGTGAAACTTCATGGTAAGAGCGTCGCTACGTGCCCCCTCTTCAAAAACAGGCGACTACTCAACGTTATGACATCATGGGCCAATGAACGTCGTGTCACGTAACGTGTGCCGGAAGTTGCCGCGTTGTTTTGGTTTTTACCTGCCACTACCATCCTCTCCTGCCTCCCCTTCAGAGCTCGGTCTCTGTGAGGCAACTCAGTCTTGTGTGCCATCGCGACGACGGCCGCCAGCGACACAGAGAGCAAAAGGAACCGAGCGGTGGCTTTGGGGAACGACGGCGACGACGACGACGAGGATAACAACATGGACAGAGAGCTGAGCCGGAGTCTTCCGGGATGCCTGCATGCACAGCGCATGCACGGCGGCACGCGGCGAGGGGCGGAGACACGCCACCCGATATGAATAATCATCGCGCGTGGGCAGCGCCGTGCGCCGCATAACAACTAATCAAGGGGTTAATATGACTTTGGCACAAAAGCCTACAGTGCGGGAAAGAAATTAAATTTAAATATATATCCGCCACGTTGTGAATGCAAATGAGCGCCGCCAATTATCAGCTGCCGTGCTGTGGGAGGCGCTTCTGGTGGAATCAGCTCCGAGTGCGGATGTATGTCGGCGGAGGGATTCATTTCACATGTATGCCGTGTCCACTGATAATAGCAAACAAAAGTGCTTTAAAGCCAGCGTGGATTATATACATGCGCATTAAAAAAAAAAGAAAAAAGAAGAAATAATTAAAAACAAAACAAAACTGTTCACCTTGCGTGTATGTAATACTAAGTGACGACACATCGGTAATATTTTACATTGGAATAGTCATTTCAAGGCCGAACATGTCACTGTTTTTTTATGGATGGGATAATGGATGGTTTGAAGATGTCCTATAGGACTGGAATGAAAAATGAGGATCTGGGTGTAATTTAGGACATTTAAATGTATACCTCATTGTTTTAATACTGTGTTTAAAAACACTGTCACAGTTATTTCATATAGTAAGTATATTTTACGATGCAATTGGCAACTGGAGAGACTACACTGATTAATGTTGCAACAATATTTTAGTGCATTTTGAATGCGATTAAGGCATCAGTAAGGTCTCTATGTTGTAAGGATGTTCCGTCTGTGATTGAAATTCATACCTTCCCGTTTTCTGGTTTCCCCACAATGTTCTAAGACTCTGTAGGATAACTATGGCATGGTATGTGGATTGAGTATAAACAAATGTGTAACTACATGTGAAAAAGAGAAGAAAAAATAAAAGGTTGTAACATCAGGAAAAAAAACAAACTGTGGCAAACTGTTTTAATCCTTTTTGTAGGCTGTGTTTCCTGCACTTCACAGACAATCGTTAAGTATTTCTGACAAATGCAAAAGTCACCAAAATGTCATCACTGCGGTAATGACACACACTACCTTGGAATGCCTGTTGAGGCAACTGGATCAGGAATTTTAATGTTACGGCATCTCTGCAGCAAGTAATTTCAATCATCTGGGCACAGCGCTGCAGTGAATGCTAATGTTTAGGATTCCTCCACAAAGAGCAGCAACACACTGGTGTTGTGGCTAGCTCCTATATGATAAAAGGAATAAAATGTACCAATAAGTGGGTTAAAAGCCGCATGATGTAACTCAGGATACATAATTGATAACAATAACGAACCCACTTCCTTGCATTAAAGTGTCCTTTCTTGATTGGAGAACATTTCTAAAAATACATTTTTGTACCTCAAACCATCACGTTCACCATTTACTCTCCACATTCACTTCCATCTCCCTCAGAGTCACCGGTTACCCACCTCAACCAGGAGCATCTCCATGGGCCGCAGCCATTGTGCAGCCCTATAGTGGCTGGTATTCGTGATTTGGGTTCATGTCTGTCCCTAGGCACTTGAGTTTCCTGAGAGATGGATGGTGAACTGGCAACTCTGAATCGTCCACAGGCACAAGTGTGATTGTGAGTGCCTGTTTGTCTCGATATCAGGTCTGCATTAAACAACAGACGGTACCCCACTTTCACCCCGTGATAGCTGGATAGATATGCTCTCCCCTCCCCCTACAACTCTGAGTGCAGGATAAGTGATGGTGGAAAAGGATGGATGGATCTCTTAATAGAGGTGGACATGATTCACTTTCAATTTATTGATTATAATCAAAGTACTCACAGAAAGTACTCACAAAAGAAATCATATTCCGAGCCGAAATTAATAGTTGACGAGAGGTAAATTTGCTTTTATGTCAGCAGTCTTCTGATTGTGGGTTGAGGCCGACCCAGGCGATGTGTTAACGCACTATTGGGGAAAATTCGATTGACTCAGTTACATGCTAACAAGCCTTCCCATTAGTTGCAGGCCTGGACAAAAGTGACTAAGAATCCAAGACCTAGCGAACATCCTTGGAGACGAGAATGAATTCACCGCGGCGGCACCTGATCCATCACTCACTTTGCCATCACATTTCCTGCCTCTCTCCTGAAATCAGTGAGGGCAAAACGCCCAGAGGAGACCACAGCCACAGATCATCCCCTGCGCAGCGGGAGGACACTCTCTTCCCCCTATAGCCGGACCAGCATTGTGCTGGTAATGGAGATGGCTATTTACATGTGAGAACTTAAAGCATTCTCGTGCGCGCTTTAAACTAGCCAATTTACTGGTAACAAAGCAGCCAGGCCATTGTTCGTGCACCCTGTACGGCAGAATAACATCACACCCTGCTGCAATCCCCCCTTTTCCCTTTCTCTCTCTCTCTCTCTCTCTCTCTCTCTCTCTCTCTCTCTCTTGCTCTTATTTGCCGGGGAAATGAAGCTCAATCACCTGCGGAGGAGCTGAGGGCGGCGCAGGGGACTTTGCAATGCAAATGCCAGGTAATTACCCGAAAGCTAGGAGAGTGGAAGCACACAGGATGAAAATAGAGCAGGCAGGGAGAGGGAAGGGGAGAGAGAGAGGTGGGGGGGGGGGGGGGGGAGACGGGAGATAAACCCGAACAGTGGGTTCACATGTCTGGTGATGCAGGATGATTGGGGTGTTTTGGGGGGGGGGTGCCGGTGCGGTGTCAGGCGAAGAAAGAAGGCAAGTAGGGAGGAGGGGACGGGGAAAAAAAAGGTGATGGGAGGCAAAGGGGTGGATGGGAACCGCATGCAGGCAAACAGAGAATTCTGGGTGTTAATTCCATCCCCGTGGCTCAATCTTCGAGGGCTGTGTGTGCGCGCAACCCAACCCCTGCCTCCCCCCCCTGGCAAGGGATCAATACGTCTCTGCAGCCGAGCAGGAACGATGTACCTTAAATACCACAGAATCTGTGCGTGGAGGAAAGCCTTTTTTTCTCCTCCTCTTGTGTTGTGTTTTTTTTTTTTTTTTTTTTTTTTGCACGGGGTTGCAAGCGGCAGCTTTTTAGCGGCACGTGCGCACTCTTGCATGCTTAAGTGCTCGCGCCTGGGTGCACCATCGCGTTGCGTGCTCTCCGACGAGGGTTGGGGGGGCTGGGGGGTGGGGTTGTGTGGGGCTTCTCTTGTGTGAGGCTGCGACGCGCACGAACGCCGCCGGTGATGGCGTACGCCGGTGTGCGCGCGCGCCCGCGCACGGCACAGGAGGATTTAGCCAGTGTGCCGGCTCGCAGCTGTTTGATTGTCGGGGAGTGAGGGCGAGGAGATGTGCAGATGCGAGCGAGTATCAAAGAGATTATGAAATGACCTGGAATTAAAACGCCGCGGCACAGTTTAACCGGGTATCGTGGCGCGTTAAGCCCCGCCGTTTGATCGAGGGGCGGGTTTTTGAAAAAAAAAAAAAAAAAAAAAAAAAAAAGCTGCGCGTACGTCGCGCGATCCCGACAGTAGGTTCCAATTGATTGTCTCCAAAACAAAAATCAATAAAGGCAAATTACAAATGGGGCACTGTTTGGCTGTTTGGGAAAGTTCTCGCCGAGCGACGGCCTGACTCACGAGCTGTTTGCACTTTGACTCGAACGGCCACCTCTGGTTAACATCTGAGCAGGAAGACAGCAAAACAGTAAAACAAAACAAAACAAAACAAAACAAAACAAAAAAACATTTCAATTGGTGATTCAGTGCAATCGTTGCTTTGCGAAAGTCACCCTCCGTCTAATTAGAATAATAAATAATGCCGCCTCGCTGTTTTCAAAGGGCCCTCTGTCTTTTGGCCAAAAGCAGGTGGCATTGTGGGACGGTGTGAATAACAAAGGCTTTGATTGCCGCAGCCGAGACTACAGCCGGTGAAAAGCAACGCGGGCGCACTCCGGGGATTCGTCGTCAAAAACAATAAATGAATAAATAAATAAATAAATAAATAAAAACATCAGCTCGCAGACCTGAGTGGGGAACGCTAACTTGACAAATTTTGGATTCACAGGCCTGTCCCGTGCCTCGCCTGACATAAATCACTTGGCTCATCGGGAAATGGAGGGAAGAGATTGGCGGCTGGGCGGGGGGGCTGTTTGAATGACGAGAAGGACTGAAGGGAGATTGAATGGTGGCGCGTTTCCAAGATGATGGTGGTTGTGTCTCGCGGTTGTCTCCCCAACACGGAAGTAAATATTCATTCAATTGAGGCCGCAGCATTTGCACTGAATGACGCGGCGACCTGACCTACTTTACCTCGCCGTTGTTTTCTGAAGTTTACTGACATAAGAATTAAAAAAGAAAAAAAACAAACAAACATTAGATGCCATGATAAAGACACAGCAGTGCTGCAGTAGTTTGGGAATGCACTGTTGCGGTGGGTGATCCTTCTGCTGAAGCAGGAAATGTAAGTAACACTTGCAGTCCAATACAAATCTCCCTTATGCGTGCTATGCTTATGTGTTGTCATATCATGTCATATCGTATCATATCATATCATATTGTACGATATCGTATCACAGTGTTTTCACGACATGGAAAACATGCAGAGTCACCAAAAAATAAGGGATTTTGTTTCAGTGCAGTCCTGCATGCCAGACATGCAAACATATTTCACAGAGCCCAAGGTGACGCCTATAGTCACTCCCCCCCCCCCCCCCCCCCCCCCCCCCAACAGTGGTGCAAAATCCAATTTGCCATCCTAGAAGAAACAAACACATTTAATGGGCTGGCACGTATCGACAATTTTGCTTACATGCTGACCTCCAAAACAAGCAATCACCAAAGTTGTTTAACAATTATTTTCTGAATGTTGATGAATCTATTCTTCTTTTTTTTGTTCTCCGGGGGGGAAAACAAAATAAAGGGAGTGTATCTGTGTTCAACAGCGACTGCCAGCCGCCTCGTGTCTTTTTTATTCTTGTTCGACTGCCACCGAGCAGGAACTTGGTTGGGACTCTGTTCTGCACAGACGGGCTTCCAATTTTCCAGCGTTTTCTTCCGAGCTGCGTCGCACGTACCTCGATTGTGAATCTTGTAATTTCAGTGGTTCATAAAATTCAATTTTCTTTGTTCTGTGTGTTCCGAGTTCACTGCTGAACATCTGCGGCGTAACAGGAGCCCGTGTTTTTCTTTTTCACACGAAGAGTGTCTACATCTGAAGGGCTTTGATTCGTTGCTTGGTGGGGAGTTTTACAGAACTTTTTCAACGTTGATCACGGGTGATGAGAGGAGTTCTACTTTCATTAATAGGTTGTTTATCATCACAACCCTTGAAAATGTTTTTAATTGGGCTCCTTTTGGATGTTTCCCCCCCCCTTTTTCTTATGAGGGAAAAAAACTTGTTGGGTGACACACTTTTGACTGTTTGCTCTCTTCTCAGTTCCCCTCTCTGAAACACGCAGCTGCTGAACAAGGAGCTGCCGTGCATACGGCAGAATGGAGGAGTATTTGCTTTTTCTTTTTTTTTTTTTTTTAGCCTCGGTACAAAGTGTCATTAGGCCACAGATAAATCCTGGAGTACAGTAAGAACCTTTTCAGAGCTGTGCTTGCTCCAATATTGTTTTTGTGACTTTAAGTATTGGTTGAACGCAAAATCCCATCCCGGTTGCACAGATGCATTCCAATTTCCAATAAAGCTCTGACGCCGGTCAAATGAAAGTCATGCGCAAGAGTGAAATAATGCTCTTGAAAGTGTTGTGTCTCTCCACAGAGTGACTGTGACCCTCTCCACAGCCTTCTTTAGAGGGCACTCACAGTCAATCACGTCTTCTCACTATAGCCATCTTCAGATTTTGAGTCTTATAAATTGAAAAGCCCATGCAATAATGTTCTCTATTGCGCAATAAGATTCATTTTTAAACGTTTAACAATGCACACACAGAACTTCCAGAATCACAGCAAACTGTGCGAGTGGGAAATTAACGGAGAAATCGGGGGCGATGGGAGCGAAGCTGATTGCAGCCACATAATGCCGGTCCACTTCCTGTTCCTCTCGCGCTCCACCCATGCTAAGAGTGGCTGGGCTAAGCCAGTCTTGCCCTACATACAGACTAAACAGCAGATTACTGCCTGTCCCTCTAATCCCACCATGCACCAGGGCATGTGCCACTGTCACCATGCAGCAGCCGTCCAATCACCCTGCAGCCGCCGTAACCAGCCCTGCTGTTGCACCCCCGGCGCAGCAAACCCCCACCCTGTTAAGAAAAAAAAAAAAAAAATCCCCCTCCTCCCCTGCATCCATTTTTAGGTCGGCAGTTTGGGATTTTTCGCTTTTATTCCCGTTTGGATAAGGAAAGCGTTTTCATCGCTTCGCTTCTGTCTTCCCTAGCAACACCCCGTCCCGTCCTCACCCCACCTCCCCCGACCCCAGCCTCACCCCCGGCCCCTCCCCCACTTTTAGCCTCCTCACGGCCACCTGGCACGGGTTAGCTTCCTTCAGTCCCCTTAGCCTCACCTAAACCACCAGGCCTGAGATTAGGGTTAATCTGGACGTTGTGTCATCCTGCATCTCCTCCGCCACCCCCACCGCCCCATTCTTCCCTCCCTCCCTCCTCTTCCTCCTCTTTACCAAAGAGGCTTTGCTTTTAAAATCCTTTATTGTCAACCCCCCCCCCCCCCCGCCCCTCCACCCTCCTCGCAGCGTCTCTCCCTGCCAAGTGCAACTTTTCCTCCCGCGCCGCAGCCTCAGCCAAGCCCTCGAAGAGGAGGAAAAAAAGAGAGGAAAAAAAAAACTGTCCCCGAGCGCCGTCGGTTGAAAGATGCGAGCGATTCCTGCATTATCGCGCGCTTCTAGATTAGATATAGAGCAACGCAACGAAACAAAACGCCGCCTTGCAAATGTGTCTGCGCGCGAGCGTGCGCTAATGCACGGCTATACTTAGCGGGAGGGCATCTAGTGGGACGGCTCGCCCGGACTGGTGCGCACGCGACCCTCCGTGCGCACCTTTGTCCGTCTTTTGTCGGAGAGCGCTCGCGCAATTCACACGAACAAGGGATTTAGACGAGAGTCCCGAGGATTCACCGTCCTCCGTCCCCCGACCCTCCCCCAGTGCATTTACCCAGCCCGGCACCAGCACTCTCACCCCCGGGGACAGTCTGAAGGCCCGAGTCGGACGGGGAGATGCCACAATGGAGCGCTACATACAATGATGTGTATTGAATGAAGACAAAAAGACAAGAGGAGGGGACACACACACACGGCGGACTAAAGCCCCTTTTCATTTTTTTTTGTCTTCGGAAGTAAATGGCAGTTTCACCCTCAAGCGGAGTCTCTTTCTTGGGTTGAAAAGCCAAGAAAAAGCTCTTGGCAGACAGAAGAGTGGTAGAATGGGGAGTGAGAGGTGGAGAGATGTAGGCCGGCAATAAAGTCTCTTATCATGAGGGGGCAGGGAGGAAGGCCCTTGAGCATGAGGACGCTCTCATGAGAAAATGGCACGGAGGACTCGCGAGTAGCCGAGCTTCCGACGCTAACGTCAAACTCTTGGCGCGATCGCGATCGGCCAGTTCGCCGAGTCCAATTCGGACTGAAAACTGATGTAGGTGTTGCATTAGCAATCGCCGGTTACAAATTCCAAAGACACGACGTGTAGGGCGGACCTGGCTTCCCCTAAACGGATTAGCAATGTGGAATCCCGCTACCTTGAGTTGAAAACGAGGCGCGGGATGCGGGACTTGCCTGGCGGAGCGGTGGGGACTGATTAAAGGGGGGAAGAGAGCGACAGAACATGCTGAGATAGGAGAAAGTGGGAGAGCGGAGGGGCCAAAGGAGGAGAGGGGGGAAAAAAAAAAACAGGAATGTTCAAAGTGATTGTGCAAGAGTGCAAGATGTCCGCAGAGAGCGGGAAGGAGAGAGCCAGCGATGTAGCTAATGGATGTAAATTAATTGCTGTCATGTGGATTCTGATCCCAATAAATCAGGGTCAGTGTGGTCTCCTGTGCCATCTCTGCACAGCTGGAGGGAAAGGCTGGGGAGGAAGGTGGGGGAGGCACAACTGTACCCACGGATTCACTAACATTTTTTTTATTTATTTAAAACGCCCAGTGTGTGAGTCAGACTTAGCAGCATCTGAAGGGAAGAAAGCGGACCGCAAACAATGTTAATGCTAATTCCCTGTTTTCTCATGTTACTCTTGATCTTACATCTTTCTTTTACCAGCTGTGATGTGAGAAGAAACTACAAAAAAAAAAAAAAAAAAACTACTGCAGAAACGTGGTGGTGGCAATATGGCCGCCTCTTGCCAGTAGGCAGCAGTGAATGTTAACATAAATTCAAACAAACGAGGCATTTTTAGAAACTTTCTCTAACGACAACACAAACGTTGAACTGTTCAATGCCAACGGAGCCAATTAAAATGTTACACAACGGGCCTTCCAATCCAACAAAGCAAACGGTGACATTCTGCGTGCAAACTTGAAGAAGGTCAAGGGTTACACAATGGTTCAAATTACATTCATCATCATTACATTAATTGGCTGATGAAAATCTGAGGACTTGTACAAGTTGTGCAGGAAAAAAGGAAATAAATTATAGAAACATTAAGTCTAAAATACATATACATATATATCTATATACATATTTACATATATATATATGTATATATACGTATATATATATATATACATATATATATATATGTATTTTACATACATATATATATATATATATATATATATATATATTTATATATATACATATATATATATACGTATATATATATCTTTTTTTTTTTTAAGGAATAAAGTTAGGCCAGACTTGCTGCTCTCTAATCGGCCTCCACGTGATATTTGGGGTCCTGCGTGCGGCGCGACAAGATCCCGCCTCGCGTCACGTGGAGCTTTTACGAAGATGAACCACTAAGTCCAAACAGAGCGGCGGATGCCAACTAGTGCAGACCTAACAGGGTTATAAATGCAATGTGGCCCAATGAATTAGCCATGCTTATTATTGAAAATTAGCACTGCGCTTTCTGCTTAACTAGGCTGCAAAATTGATTTACCTTATTTCCCCCAGTCTATGACCATCACAAAGGCATCCTGCTAATGCGAGGGCCGCGAGTATTATTGTATGTGTTAATCAGGAAATATGTGAAGCATGCATTTTAATTACAAATCGTACGGGAACAATTTTGAAAATAAAAAAACAAAGCAAAAAACGCTTTTGCCCACGCAATAAAAGAAGCTGCTGAAAGAGCGGAAGAAGAGGAGGAGGAAAAAAAAACAAAAAAAAACAGCCCACAAACTGCCGATGTTGATGTTAAGGCTTCCATCTTTATTTATTTTTTTTAAAACACTCCTAATTTAATGCACTTTGCACTACAGTCCGCCCCTTATCATGAACACTGTGTTTTCTTTGATACTGTATGCCCCAAAGCAAATCACTCACGTTCAAACAGTAATATCTGAACATGACAGAAATGGTGCAAAATGGGAAGTAGGTCACATAGCAATTTATTTGACAAAAAGGGGTGGGGGTGGGGTTGGGGAACGGCGGCATGGCGTACGCAGAGGCAGCGGCAAAAAAAAAAAGAAAAAAAAAAGGGGGCGGGGGGGTGCTTTTTTGGAAAAAGGCGGATCAGATAGTGTGCGTTTGAGCATCTATTTATTTTTTGTTTTGTTTTTTTTGCGTTTTGAGCTCAACGTGACGTTAACGGACGTGTGGAGAAGTGCACGGTCAGTATGGAGCCGTGCTGCTGACGCAGGTTATTTCTAACGCTCACTTTAATAAAAAAAATAAATAAAAGGAGATATTACAAAGCACGCACGCACACACACACACACGCACGCACACACACACACACACACACACACACACACACACAGGGGTGCGTTTATCAGAGCCTCTGCCCACTCTGGAGAAATTGAAAGTGATATTGCGGTCACTGGACCACATCAGCACATCTGACACAGTGTGTCGGCAACATTGATCAGCTGTCGATGAACCGCTCAACAAGAGCCCAACCCCTGACACATCCAAACACGCAGGCATTAACACCACAGCACACACACACACACACACACACACACACTCTCTCTCGCTCTCTCTCTCTCCCACACGCACACACACACACACACACACACACACACACACACACACACACAACAGCTGGACGTTGCCACATATATTTGCTGAGAGATGAGAGATATCCAAAATCTAGTCATAACGCACACACACACACACACACAGAGCCACCCGGCTTCCTCCCTGATCTTGTCTAAAATCCCATCATCACTGAACATGACTGCTGCATGATTTGAAGCGCACCAAGGCCGCACACGTCTGACTTCTGGCTGCCCGACAGAGTTAAAATGCCGCAGCTTCTTCTTCTTTCTTTTTTTCCTTTTTATTTTATTTTATTTTTTAACAAATCTCCACTCTCAACGTAATGCTGTTGTACGTACAGACACACGGGGGGTAAAGACACGCCTGTGGTTTTTTCTGTTTGCCTGCCTCCGGGCCCGACACCTCACGAAGGCAGTAGAGAGAAGCTTTTAAAAATGCAAATATGCATCACGTAAAAATTATAGCAAAAGTCGAATTTTATTGGTGTGAAAAAAGGAGCCTCTTGTTGAGTTGTTAAAGTGTCAAAACAAAGAGAAATATATTTTCCACCCGTGCAAAAATGCAAAAATATGCTTTTTATCTTATACCTTACTAACGTGTCTTTTTTCTGTGGCACTCCAGTTCTTTGAAAAAAAAAGTAAAAATATATTTTTTAGACTCTTGTGACACAGACTTGCTAAATGATGAAGGGGAGTGTATTAAATCAAATTCAATAATCCAGGACAAGTAACAAAAACACTTATTTTTGATACCTGTATTTTTATATGTGTATGTATATATGTGCACTATGATAAAAAAAAAATAATAACAACAACAACAACTCCAAAGCAATAAACAAATAATAATACTAAAAAAAAAAAAAAAAACCTCCCTTAATGAGTGGGTGAGGGCATCGGGGTTACGTGACCCTATTTACATTCTGAGAGACGATCTAGTGCATGCACTCTGCACACTGTGGACAATCTGCGCAGGCTGCACTGAGGATCTGTAAAGCCACATTAACACATGAGAGAGGCTCTGGAGCACCAGTCTTTTCTAATGACTCGATAATCCAAGCCAAATGCTGCCTGCTTGCTAATCTCTCCATCGGATTACCAAACCGGGGACGAGCGCTGTCTACTTGTCCTGGCCCCGTCTCTCTCTCTCTCTCTCTCTCTCTCTCTCTCTCTGTGTCTCCGTCTCACTGTCCTCTCCCTTGTCTCACTCCCTTGTCTCACTCTCTGTCCACCCTGGCACATCACACGAATTTTCTCCGTATGATAAAAAAAATAAATATAGGAATTCTTTGCTTGTCTCGCCGTGATCCCAGCTCGCTGTCTGCTGGTAGGGTTGCAAGCCTCTTCTTTTTTTTTTCTTCTTCTTCTTCCGAACCACATCTTCGCTCTTCCTCACATCTTTAGGATTGTAAAATGGAGACCCGGGGAGGGATGATGCAGGAACGTCGCTGCGAACCACCCCCTTTTTTTCTCCCAATGTTGTCGTGTAGGAGTCCCGGTAC
>NW_027466057.1:4602500-4842500 GCF_046127955.1 Nelusetta ayraudi
GAAAAAAAAACAAAGAACAAAAAGAGCGGCGACCATAACGACGCAGATGGACGTCCAGCCGGAATCCGATGAGATTAACGAGCAATGACATTAACGCGGGCTGAGGGGAAAGCTCTAAGCCCCAGAGGTTAGCGGGCGCTGACCTAAGATGGGCGCGCGGCTGATCGGCTCGCCCCAGCCAGACAAATCTGGGAGAGGTGATATTAAGACGTGCGTGCGGCAAACACAGTCGGATGCAGTTCGAGACTTACGGCGGGTTTCTCCCAGGTAGACGAGTGCAGATAGAGCCGTGGGCAGAGCTCGCAGCGTCGGACCCGGGCGCCAAGTGGACAGAGGGATCACACCGAGGGGGAATTGGCCATGTGGTGACAGAGGGCCACTTCAAAGGTCTGCGTGGTTCACGCATGAGCGTGCACCGGCCCTGTGTGAGTCCAGGACAGGAGAACAAAATGAGAAGAACTTCACTTTTTTTTTTTTTTCTTTTTTTTTTACTAAATCAAACAGATTCTGGAATCCTGTTTATTTCTGTGTACGCTGAAAGCATTTCCATGAACATTTGGTTTTATTATTATTTTGTATCACGATGCGTCGGTGTGTAAAAGTGTAACTGCCAAATACTGCTTTGTGTTTCTATTGATGCCCAAAAAAACTTAATAAAGACACAATTTTTTTGACAGATGAAAAAAACGTGTGCCGCCCAGTCTTCTTTTTCTTAGAAATGATAATAATTAATAATATAATAATAATAAAATGCCTAAAGCACATCAGGTGTTTTAAATAACGAGCCTCACACGGACTCCTGCCTGAAACAGTCCCAGTTTAGAATGGCTGTGGGTGACAGGGAAGCGAGTTGACCTACATCTCACAACACGGAGATGGAGTGAGCGGAGACCAAAAGAATCACTCACATCCAGGCGGGTTCAATCAAAGCAATGCTGAAGCTTATCAGAAATTCAGTGAAATCTCAGCTTTAAAAAAAAATAAAAAAAAATAAAATAGTGTGGTGCAAAAAGCGCAAGGGAACCAATCTCAACAATATAACAGCACCAGGGGGGAAAAAAAGAAAAAAACAAAATGTCAAAAAGGAGTTTTTGAGTTTGACCAGAACCTTTTCTAATAAAGGAGCCATCTTTATTAGATTCCTTTAAATCTAGTGCACATTAATAAGCCCGGGGATGACGTTTCATTATTGCCTGTCACAGGAGTGTGCCGCACATTGACACAGGGGTCATCAGCTGCATTCGGGGGCCCCTGTCGCCTGTCTGCACATTATGCGTCTCCAGAGCTCTCAATAGGAACCGGCATATGAGTAGAAGTTGGGGTCTTTGTGTGCGCGCGCGTGTGTGTGTGTGTGTGTGTGAGCATTATGCGTAATAGGCCAACAGTAAGGGACCCCAAGCAGGTGACCCAGCACAGACCCCCTGACACGCTAAAAAGCATCCATCAACTTGGCACGTTGATTTATTCTGCAGTTTTCTTTTTAAAATCTAGCTAAATATGTTTTTTCTATTTAAGATGTAATGAATAAATAAATAATGCTGGGGGACCGAAATCACCAAACGTGAGCTGAACACACGCAAAAACACCTCAACATCACCAAAGAGGTCAAAATCTTCAGTCAAACAAAAACCACTATAGCTTCCCTCCCTCTTTCCTCTCTCATATCGCTGCCGTATTGCATTTTATCTTACACTCCGCCGTTTATACCCCCCTTAGCTTGATTATAAGCTGCTGTCTTCCCCCAAAACCAAACACAAGGAGAAGGGGGGGGGAAGGGGGCACGGGGGGTTGGTTGAGGAGGGGGAGAAGAAATCTAATTTAGTCATGTAAATAGAGGTCGGGCTGGCGACATGCTGAAGCGTCACTAATGGAAGAAAGAGATGGATGCCTTATGATAATGAGGTGGTGGAGGGGAAATAAAGCAGAAGCATGACCTTGCAGAGCAATATGAACCCGGTGACACGTCGCACCTACACAACACAGGGTCCGGACGTGAACAGCACCTCCAGTAGGTGGAGGACCGACCAACACGGGGGATTGTTCATGCTTCCCCCCCCCCCCCCCCCCTTTTATTTTATTTTGAAATACACGTCATTATTAGTTATTTATTCCCGGTGCAAAACCCGAGAGAAGCATGCAAAGCGTCACAGAAGACGCTCCTTTCTTGATTTACCGCTGCGGGGCAACTTATTCAGCTCGTCCACGCCATCGTGCGCCACGCTTTTAGCCTCCTCCTGCTTTCTCCTCCATCATCACCGCTCTCCTCCTCCTCCTCCTCCTCCTCCTCTCCACGGCCCGGGTATTTTGCATCCCAGAAGGGGCCGACGGGATGTCCCCGGAGACGCGTGCAGATAAGGGTCACAGGAGATCCCCTCGAGGCGGCACGTGCCGCCGACAGCCCACCCATCCCCCACCTCCCCACCGCCCCTGCACCTAAGACACACACACACACACACACACACACACACACACACACACACACCTCCTACGTTCGTCCTGACTGACAGAAGCACAACGACACAAAACAAACGCGCAAAACACGCGCCGTGGCCAAATAAAGCAGGAGGGCGCAGCAGCCGTGAGGAGATCGTCCCCTCGTGACGACACCGACTCGTCCGTGGCAAGGCCGGAAATGCTCGAAGATGGCCCCGTCATTTGTTTATATATGTATTTATTTGTTCACCCGTTCGTTTCGGCAAAGTGCGCTGCCGATTGAAAGGCCACGCGCCGTGCGAGATTTTATATGACGGCACCTCATGGGAAGAGAGCGCGTTGCAAACAATGACAGCCCGGTCTGCCTTCACATGTCCCACTTGACGTTACGTAAAAACAAAGCCAAACAAAAAAAACAACAACAACAACAACAACAATATAAAACCCAGCAGATACAAGTTCCAGGCTTTCTGCAGAAACTACTGTGACCACCTCGCAAGTCAGTCTTTATGTAAAAATTTAATCAAATGATTATTTTAGCGATGTGATTAGTGATTTTATGATGCAAGTTTAAATAATAAAATCAAAAATAAAAATAGATGTTTTTTTTGGGGGGGGGGGGGGGGGGGGGGGGGGTTTGTTTAATATACAGCAGACAGGCCTTTTGATTTACGGTGCCCCGCCATGGCTTCATAGATGCGAACAACATTAGCTAAACTTAAGAACACAGTATATGCACAACTATTTGCTTTGCACCATTGCAGGAAGGGATTCAAGTTTCACACAATTTTGTCTTTTAAAAACTCATTTGAGTATTCGATATTAAAGGCCCGGGTGACCTGAAAGGTTAAAGTATATATTTTTTTAGACTCACTGCTACAGTCCACAATAGCAATCCAACCTTCGAAAAAAATATGTCCACAAAGCAAAGATTGGAGTTTTGTACCCGAGAGGCCACAGCACAGACCATCTACGACCGATAATTCACGGCGCTATTACGTCATTGATAACACAGTGAATAAAGAAAAGAAAAAAAATAAGTAAATAGACATGAACCTGCAGAAGGCCGGAGGTTCTGTTTTTGGGCCCTAGTTGGGGGAAGCTATGCTGTAGTCAAGACTGGAAACTCAACAGCAAAAACTTGTAATATGTCTCCCTCTGGCGGCCGAAGCAAGCAATGCAACTGTACTGCAGAGGAGAGAAAATGGCGGATTAGAAGGAAGTTTACCTCGCAACAGTATACAGATTAACTTTGTGTTAAACGCCAATGTAGGATATATACAGAATAACCCGGTGTGTCAAAACAAGACAATTGGAATCAAATAGAAATGCAGTGCTTACACCAATATGCAAAGAGCTACCAGCAAGGGCTTCTAAGAGAGGGAACAACAGACCACCTGTGTGACAAACACAAGGCTAACGAGGAGAGAAAAGCCAGACACCAAGTTGTGGAGCATTTTTTATTATGCCACAAACAAAAGCCAGTAGTTTTGAAAGAGGAACTTGCGATTGATTCAACAACATCGTGAAAATGGTGGAAGCCGTTTGGATGTAGCACATATCGACAGACGATGAGCAGTCAGGAAGGAGGAGGCGTGGAGCGGGACAGGGAGCGGGTTCAGACAGGAGAGGGAAGAGGTGCAGGGTTGAAGTGGTGAGTTCAAAAATCAGGAGGAGGAGTGGACGGTGACCGATGAAACTCTCATACACTCCGCTGGTATAAAAAGAGAAAAACAGACCAAAAAAAAAAAAGAAAGAAAAAGAAAGGCGAAACAAATGACAAGACCATGACAGAAAAAAAAACCTGCTGCTCAACATTCAAACAAGGGGAATGCACACAAGTTCTGCTGAATATACCACGTTTATTACTTTTGAACCGATTAATAGAAAGAGTGGGGGCAAGGCCACTCACATCACTGCCTTTAGAAAACTGAGGGAGGAAGAAACAAAAAAAAACAAAACAACAAACAAACAAGAAAAGCAGCCCAAAGCATCAATGAATCAACTTGTCCAAGAGGAAGTTCAAGGGGGAAGAATCGAGTCCGATGAAAACTGTTGGCAATGTGGGAGGGGCCGGGCGGGGGGGGCAATTTTTTTTTTCTCTCCGACATTATAAAAAAAATCATACACCGAGCAAAAGCTCAACTAAACATTTCTTATGCTTTCGAGCGCTCGCGCCTCCGTCCCCGTTCTTCCCCTTCCGCTCCTCCAGACCCACCCGCCACCACCACCAGCAGCACACATTCCAACACATGCAGAAGACAGGAAAAACAAAACGAAACAGTGGGCCGATCTCGTCGTCCGCAGTCCTCCCGACTAGAAAACAATGGCAAGTGCGAATCGGCAGATCCGCGGAGTGGCGCCGGTCGCGCCGGCCCAATGTTGACATCCGCTGGGGGAAGAAGCCAGAAAGCCCCTACAGCAGCTACTGGCAGGGGGCGTGAGTTCCTTCAGATGACGAGCAAGGAGACGGCAGTGAGGGGGTGGCGGGGGGGAGAAGAGAGAAGGTTTACAAAGAAAATGAGACAAACAGCCCATTTTTTTTTTTTTTTTTTTTTTTTTTTTACGATTAGAAGTAAACGCCACAAATTTCTATTGTGTGTTTTTTTTTTAGCGAGAATTACAGACTTTGCATTTGGACCTTAAAAACAGAGGATGATCCTTTCATTAAAAAAAATGAAAATAGGAAAAAAAAAAAAAAGCAGCATACAAGAGGGGAAAGCATATGTAGTGGAGATGGAGGGGGGGGGGGGGGTAGGACAAAAAAGATTTCACCTAAGGATGCTATGCATTTAGTTGTAGTCCTATGAATAATCGTTTCCTTTTCTGTTTTTACTACAAGTTCGAAGAAAGTCTTTAAAGTCAAAAGAAATCAAGAAAGTCTTCATTTAGTTTTTTTTTTGTTGACGTCGTTTTTCATGTCCTTGGTTAATTCTTCACCCCAGTTAGAACTTGGAGAGATCAGGATGTAATGATGCCGCGGGGTGGGACAGGGCTTTGGGGTGGGAGGTGGGCCGCTTGCAGTCCCTTGACCAAAGCACCGACTGTTACTTGACTCGTCCTTGGCGCTCCTGGGAAGCAAAAACGACACGAGAGAAAAGCAAAGTTAAACCACGGCCGAGATCCAAGCGAGCTGGAAACTTAGACTGAGATTGAATGGATGGAGGGGAGGGGACAGAGTTCTGCCCCGATGAAGGTCTACCGTGCCTCTATAGTGTCTGGAGGAGCCACTAGAACAGTTTGTCTGTAAACAGTCACGTTCTACACGGCGCGTTAGCCATAACATAACATCCACTCGTAGTCGGGGACTGCAACAGCGCTCGCGACTCAAAACCAACTTCGTTGCCGTAGATTTTTTTTCCATTCAAGCAACTCCAGAAGCGCCGCGCGAGGGGCTTAGTTCTGGTGAACTCTCCCTTCAGGCGGGACCGCAAGGCTATTTCCATTACCGTCGCAACCATGGCGACCAGCGACCGGAGAGCAGAAGTTATGGATTAAAATGTCTTTGCCGAGACAAACAATCTGTATTGATTTTAAAAGAGGCCCGGACGATCACAGGTGCAAACTATTTACCTGAAACCTGTAATGACTCCTGTTGCTTGGGTTGCTGGGATATGGCTCGCTGCCTTGGACCTCCACCTGGCACAGAGAAAACAGTGAGGCAACAGTTAATACACACAAACACACACACACACACACACCACCACCACTACCGCATCGTTAAATCAGATTGAGGTTTATGGAAAGCAGTCGAGACTTTAAGGCGCAGGAAGTTTGTAATCGGACTTCCCGACACTGCTTTTATGATGAAAAGGGCAAAACGAAGCGGACGAAGCCGTCCACAAACGTTCTAAATTAGATTCCAGCGCAAATGACTGTAAACCACAACATTTATCTCCAGCGAGGGCCAGGAGTGCCATCACAAGCGAGCACTCTTGAATTTCTGCGAAAAGTCTGCGACGGTCAGTTACCGTTTTTATTATGTTGCGGATGCTTTGTTAAAAAAAAAAAAAAAAAACGCCTTTGAATTTTAGGGCGAGTGCGCAGCTGCTGGAAAAGACTGGGAGAAACCATCCAGGACGTTAATCTTCAAAGGGAAGCGAAACGGCATCCGTGATCCATGAAGCATCCAGAGGAGATGATTTCCCGCTATGCACACTGGCCAGACAGTCGCAACAAAAAACGGTTCGCAAATTCAGAACCGACTTAACACAGAGTCCAAACTTTCACAACAAGAACCCCTGAATGTGCACTGGTACAAAGCAGAGGGAACTTTAAAAAAAACAAAACAAAACAAAAAAAAGCCCACTAACAGAACATGTTTCAGGTTCTGTCCTGGTGACGCTTGTGGATGAATTTTAATGCGAGCGTTACGGATTTGTGGGATCCAATGAAAACCTCCCCAAACTGAAGGGTGTTTATCAGAGGAGCTGTGGGCCAGAGGGTCGAACCAGAGGGAAGCTGTGTGAAGAGCGGCGGCGGCGGCAGCGGCAGTGGCGGAGAGATAACCGCCGTTGGAACGATGTGATCCGATCATTTACAAATGCAGCGATGCAAATGGAGGAGGGTGTGATATTAGATAGGCGGCACCTTGGTATGAGTTTGCATAAAGGAGCACAAGTCACCGGTGTCCTGCCTCTGTGCACCTTTCGCATCGTCTGTCCCCGTTACGCAAGACATCTTTCGGGCAGCAAAATTAAGAATGCGCGAGAGACAGAGAGAGAGAAAAAGACCCCCCCCCCCACCATACCGTTCCATCAACTGACAGACACATCTGCTAACCTGTAAGAGCATCTAGACACAAACAAAACTGATCAAGGGTGATAAAAAACCTGGGGCGTACAACAGAGTGGTAAACAGATAAAACAATAAGAACGCTAAAGGGAAACAGAGCGGAGGCTGTTTGGGAGCAGCAGGACGTAACGCCTGCCAACACCGGTACAGTGGCATCATAACAATAATTACAATATATTGCACTCGCACACATTTTTTGAGCGTTTGCATTCCCAAAGCTTCTATCAAAAGAAGCGCTCAGTTGTCCACTCGTTATACATGTTGCAACAATAACTGAAGGGAACAAATACAAGTCTACAATTACAATGTGACAAGGATTCTTGCTCTCTGCAATTCTACACAGACACCGAAATAAACAGGGGGTTGTGCTGGTTTGTGAGATCATACCGCGACCAGTCTGGCTTCTGCATACACTCTGCTTCATAACAGAAGCCTTGCTTCCACTTACAGCAGTGGTGTGACCAATAAGCGATCAGTTTTCAAACCTGATAAGCAACCTGAAGAAAAGCATGATTGGTTGTGACTCGAGGGGGTGGCAACAATGAGAGGCAAAGCTCATTTTGTCAGCGATGAACAGAAGGGGACATGTGTGAGAGTCCCTGCAGAGAAAAGGCTTAATGTCCTACGCACACTTCTGAAATATTAGCAGCGGGTTTGCAAGGCGCAGGGGTCGACAACGGCCGGGATTATTCAATGTAATGCTAAAAGCCACTAATAACTTCAGGCAGAAAAAAAAGAAAAAAAAAGAAACATGAATTAATTTTTTTGTTGAGCAGTTCCACAGCAGCTAGTGGGTTTGTGCGGGAGTGCGAGAGCTCCCGTAAAGATAATCACACCTTCAAGCCAACTCCCTTAAAAGCCATTTCCACATCCTTCAGTAGCAAAAGAAGACGGCTGTGCTGAACACATGTACATCCAAACCACTTGAACAGAATGGGTTCTGTTGAACATGTGCGTTATTATTTTTTAATCACTTCTGCCCAGTGTGCTTTGATTCGACAGTGATCGTGTTACCTTTTTCACACACTCCTCCTCCTCCTGACGTTTTTCATAGTGAGAAAAGTCATCGAAGATGGAAGTGGTGTGTTTGTATCCTGCGATGATCTTTAGCACCTGCCGGGCCTTGTCCAGCGGTACCTCCTGTGTGTCCCGTGAGTTGGTCACCGGCTTGTTCTCGTTGTTCTCCAGCCGAATGTGCCTCAGCTGGCTGTTGGGAACGTCCTTCACAAAGATCCAGCGCACGTCAAAGCGACCCTTCCACTTGTCCTGCGACCACACGCCGGCAGACGTGTTGTAGTCCACGGGCGAGCGCATCTCGGCCACGCCGCAGAAGTGGCCGCTGCCGTTGACGCTGAAGAGGAGGAAGAGCGGCCCCTTGCCGGACAGCGAGCGGTACGCCGCGTCCAGCCTCTTGTTGCCGTGTTCCGTGCTGCACCAGATGTTGTACTTTATGGAGCGGTGGATGTCGTCCTCGGAGTAGCTCTTGATGATGAACACCCTGCCCTGCTTGGGACTCCAGTCAAAGTCCTTGGGGTTGTAGTTGTTGACCATGCGCAGCTTCTCTAAGACTGGGTGAGGCTCGGAGGGGACCCCGGGAACGACGCCGACGCCGGAGGACGCGGGAGGGGACTGGCCAGCCCCGCCCCCACCAACGTCTCCAAATCCGTTGGCCCGGTTCCGCGGCGGCACCCAGCGAGTGGGCTGGGAGGGCTGCTGTTGGCTCGGGGGAGGGGGACCCTGGGAGAGAGAAGTCTGAGGCATCTGGGCCATACCTGGCTGCCCAGGTGGGAGCTGATGCTGCCCCATCTGGGAAACAGTTGATACCATCTGTCCATTGCTGAGGGGCATTTGTGGGTTTCCTACCACAGGGGTTCCCGGCTGCGGGGACGCTTGATTGGGTGGCTGCCCATTGGTCGGAATCGGGGGCACCTGCTGGGGAGCCGAAGCCTTAGGCATGGTGCCCTTGTTGTCCCAAGTGCCGATGTCCATGTTATGTTTAATGGGCGGAGGAGGCAGGTTGGCACCGGCCATGCCGCCCTTGGTTTTCAGCTTGGGTTGAGGCTTGGCCGGTTTGCTGGCGATGTCGGCCCAGGAGGCCGGCTTGGCAGCGGCAATGGAGACAGGCGGCATGTTGGGAGGTCCCACGGACGATACGGGACCGAGGGGGCCTCCACCCGGCAAACCGGAGCCAATGACCTTAGGAGCCATATCCCCGTTGCCTCCAGGAGCGCCGCCGCCAATCTTTAGCCCAGCCATGCCCTGGTCGAGGCTGTTCATCCCAGGCGCCTTGTTGAGGGGCTCGTTGGCAGCAGGTGCAAATGGGGACTGTCCGTCGATCATGGCGCCCCCGAGCGAGCTGGGAGCATAGGTGTAGCTGCTGCTGTAGCCAGAGCTCTGCGGTGTCCCCGACTGTCCCTGAGAGCTGCTATTGCCCCACGCCGAGAAGTCGATGCCACTGGGGAAAAAGTTGAACCCATGTTGGCCCAGGAAGGGGTTGCTCCCGAGGGGGCCTGGCTGGCCAAACATAGCGTCCGGAAGGAAGTGGGGTTCCCCATTGCTCAGCTGTCCATAGGAGGCCAGGTAAGGCATAGGAGGGTCCCCACCAGTGGACCATGCTGCCTCATTCAGGGAGTATGAAAATCCTATGGAGGGACTGTAGTAGCTAGGCATGTACGAGTCCGACATGGCCGTATAGGCATTGCTCTGAAACAAAGAAAGGATTGCATGTTTTAGCAACAATGAAAGTTAATTTTCTGTGCTAAACCCAAGCACAGTACTCCTAAAAAAAATACAACAGAGAAGGTACAAGGAAGAAATTGATGCTCTTGAGACAAAAACTGTTTCTACCACATTGTTACTGAATACACGTGCATATTGCATCATTCCATAGGAAAATAATTTTCACTAACATGTATGTACTTTGTTTTGACTTAATGTTCTTTCTGCTAAAGTAAAATTTGGATCAGAAACCACAGTGCAGTTTCTACAGTATTACGTTCTAAAGTTTTCAAAAATAAGATGACAATCGGTATCTCTCAACAAACAGTGGATATTTCTTACCTGTCTGGCCTGAGTATTCAGGTAAGGCTCAAACTCATCATCATTCAAAGTATCCTTTTGGGTCACAGCTCCGTTTTGCACTGGAGAATAAGAGAACATACACTTAGATGCAGATAGGGTAGCATTTCATCTGGTCATTTCACACTATCATCACAATTGCACAGCATTGACTTCTTCAAGAATATCGGGACAAAGTCACAGTACATAACACTGTTAGGTACTACCGTAGCACTCCAAGTACAACAACTCATTGCGTTTCAGGAAACACACTTCTGTGGTCTGATAAATGGAACCCAGTTATGTAATAAATGCCACGGACACTAGTTAGCCGTAGAACTATCACGTTTAAATAGCTATAATAACAAACAACATGACGCCTTCGCGACAGGATGTTGTCTGTTGTGCCGTTTTCACACGTTTCTAAAGGCGCTCAGCTAAAGCTAACATTTCCAATGGATAAGACTCGGCCCAATATTAAATCTTAGGAAAAAAAACAAACACGTAGGGGTTGTTTAAGGTTGCGTACGTGAGTATTGAGTCCAGCGTGGTGAGTGCGAGGCTAACCGGAATAGTGGAAAACCATGTCGGAAGACGTGTCATTTTGGGTTAACTTAGCAACCGCTAACATTTAGCGCGCTAGCAGCGTGATTAGCTGTGTGCGCTGCGCTACGGCTCCATGTTGACGAGCGCCAAGAGCCCTTTTCAATATGACCAATTCAGCCAACATAGGCAGAGTCACGCCTGTGACAGAGGGACAAGTGTTGCGCGGGAAACTTGCTGAATAGCAAAGAGTGTGGACGGCGTATTATTACTCTTCTCCCGGGTGTCCGTTCAGTTGACTTGTTTCCAGGCACACCAGGAAAACGATGCTGTGTCGCGCTGCCATTTAACGTTAGCGAGTCTTCTGGTAGCTAATGCTAATTGAGGAGCCGTAACAAGTGCCGTTTACGAATTGTGACGGCCCAAACAGAACAACACACATTCACCAGTGTCGATGATAAAACATAAAAAATAACAAAAGCACATCAATGCTACGAGGCCGCTGGGCCAACTGCTACGGCTCGAGCTATCGCGTCAGCGCCCGCAACATTTTCAAAGTGTACCGTACGTAAACCGTCAAAAGATATGCAATTCACGCGAACCCCGGTCAACTTCTGTAGCCAGTACGTTTTCTTACCTTTATTAGCTTGGCCTTTCGGTCTCTGGATTGGGTCCAGGTGATTCATGAAGGTTTGATTTATGAGAAGAGAGGAAGGGGAAAAATAGATGAAGAGATATTTTTCAGCAGTCAGTTCCTTTAGCAGGTGGTCAGGCCTACTGCACTACTGAGCCACAGCCGCTGCCTCTGAGCTAAGCTATTCCCGCTAGCCGCCGTCGCGATGCTGAGAAATATGGCCCTCGTAAATGTTCAGCAAATACCTCTCTTTACCTGTTCAAGAAGGCTGCTGGCTGACATGTCTTCCCACCCCGGAATCTGCGTAATTGTATTTATTTCTAAATAACAGCGGCAGGGTGTAGATTTAGTCTAACTATTGTAGAGTTTCAGCCAAGCACCCCTACCTCCCTACTGAGCCTAGTTACTACACAATGGCGGGCAGCACTTTGCTTGACAGAATCCTCAACATGGCTGAGCGGCCCTTTTCTTGTTTTACGGCGGTTGGCAACGGGCTCACCAGCGCATTACCGCCACCCACTGGCCTGGAGTATGCATAGGCCAGTCAAACCGTGGAGCAATATTATATCATTTTTCCCCTTTTTCTTATTTTTGATTTTCACCTCGGACATCGGGATAACAGTAGCACGATGTTACCCCCCCACCCCCCTCAAACTCTACAGTTCTCCAGAGAAACGGCACAATGATTTATTTCGTTTAACCAGGATTTCCCCACATAATCCAGAATGGTACTGATTTTATTGTAGAAACGCAACAGAAGTACACATAGGCACCCACACAGGGAAAAATATCAACAGACTTCAGTTAAATAAACAAGTCAATATAATACGCTGTTAACAGAAAGCAAGGTGCAATTAAGTACCTCGGCCACAAGGAGGACTCATAGTTGCAGTTTAGAATTCCAGGGACGGTTTGGCTGTATCGTGCTTAAGCGTGTCATGCATATACGGGAACAGTCATCAGTCACTCTTCCATTTAATGAGGCTGTAATTGAGCAATTCCAGTCTCTCAAATTGCAGTAAAAAGCTTTTCAGTCGGTCAACAACACAAGGTCACTTCTTTTAAATCTGGAATGTGTTGCCCCTTCCACATATGATCAATATAATCTTTGTTGCACACGATACTTCATTGAGTTGTATGAAAATAACAATTATTTAACTCTAAATCCCCTTTAATTCCTGTTAAGTGCCTGCTTAAGACTATTTGTCACGGTCTTAGAGACGTGATGGTGTGTGAAAATAGAAATGCATGTCAAAAACCAACACGATTGAGTGACGCAGGGGGAACTACGTCATGTATCTCGACTTGGATGTGTTTGAAATAGTGTTTACAACACAAAAAACTGCACAGCAGGTCAAACCTTTGGAAAAACACACCAAAGTGCGTAAAACAACACTAACCATGGGAAGTAAAAACGGTGGCAGGGACGAAAGGAGAAACTTGACTCGTGTGACATGCCTGGGACAGTAGCATGACATGCGAGTATCATATTCTGCCTTTCAACTCTCTATCATTTTTTGGGTGCTTGACTGCCTTTCCCCCGGGGTTGTTGACTGGTGCTGATTGGCCGGGGAGCATAGCACGAACAGTGGCTGGCCCCTTACCAGCCAATAAAAATAGCTGTGGTCTCCATGATGTCACTGCTGAGTAAATCACAGCACCTGAATATGGAGGGAGGATATGATAGGTGAAGGATAAAGAAGCTCTTTTATTTTAAAAGCGTGTCTTGTTTCCCGTCTGTCTGCATGGGGGTGTTATTTGAAGCTAATTTGGCACCGCGTTGCCTTCTCCCCTCCTCTCCCCTCCGGTTGCCCTCTTGCTTTCACTCCTGTACTTGACCTGCGCCGCCACCCGTTCGACCCGTCATGTCCTGCATGTGTTTTCGTCACGTCTGCAAATTCAGAAGCGTGTCAGTCGGCGCAAGCAGGAAGACGTTAAAAGAGCAGACAATAAAAAAAAAAAAAAGAACACATGCCCGACGCCAAACTGCCCTCGGCCAGTCGCACCGGGCCGCGCATGCCAGAAAGGGTGCACAAACTAAAGGCGGAGGCTGATCTCACCCCCATACCTGGCATTCTGAGGCCCCGACACCATGCTGCCGATGTGGAACCCGATCAGTCGTAAATCTCCTCTGTTTGACCATGTGACACGCCACATTTGTGATTCTGCCCTCCGTTCACCCACCGCATGTCCCTCTCCCTCCACCCTCTGCCACCCATCGTGCCCTTCTAACTTCAGCGCCATCTGGCACCGTGAGCCAGGAATGGTGACAATCTCACATGGTCGGATCAGTGTTTTCTCGGCGCACCTTGTGCGCCTCCCACACGCATGCACGCCGTATTTTTGTATCCAACGTGTGAATTTGTGATTGTGTGTGCATAACTCGGGTGACCCGTGTGGCAATGCGGCGGCAGGGCACCCCCCTCCGTAATGGGATGTCTGGAATGTAGCACTTGTCAGCTTCCCTAAGGATGTCTCTAATTCGCATTCTGTCCATTTCACGGGGTTAGCTTTTAATAAATTGTGAACATCCCTGAACATACGAGCAAGTGCGAGCAAATTGCTGGCGGTGCTTTTGACGTTTGAGGCTCCGTCGGCGTGCTGCCGCCCCGTTTACAGCTGGTGAAATCCGCAAGACAAAAGCGCTGGCTTGGAAATCGCAACCACAAAGGAAACAATCACACTTAGGGTTGTAAGGTTCAATTTTTTTCTCAGTTTTCTTTATTTCTCTATTACCAGTTTGTATGGAGGGAGAGGGAATTTAAAAATATAAACAGTTAAAGGAACAACGCATGCATTGTTCCTTTAACTGTGATTAAACTAATGTTTTAATATCTACATTTACTTTTGATTGTTCAACATTTATAGTAATGGATGAAAATGATGAGAGACTTGTTTGAAATATAAAGTTCATTCATGAATGATAAATAAAGAATCATCCATGGATTCAGGCCCTGTAAAATCCTAAATTAATTCCAAAACATACTCTTCAGCATGCATTACATTGGAATAAATGACACGTTTGTGGCTCATAGCTTAAGGGCGTAAGTGGTCAATGGCAGCGTGCAAGATTTCACCTTAAAAAGAGGTTCTAAACCATTTTGCTACTCTACTTTGGAAATATCTTATGTACCAAACAATTGCTACCTAGTTTTGGTTTAACCTTTCCTTTTTGTCAGAGGACACAAACACATGGTAACACATATTGATATAAACATATGTTTTCTTTTAAATTTATAAAAAATTTTAAACCAAGAGTTTCTGACAAAGTGTCCAACTTGTGGATCAGTGTCACTGACATGTGCACCTGGTAGCCCGTGTTCACAATCAGGAGTTGTTTTATGGCGAGAAATTAGCCGCACACTTGTACATTCTATCACAGCAGATTTATCACCAACATTTGTGTAGCAGGATGAAGGAGCCAAACCTGCCTATATGTGGTCCGTCTGTGTGTGTGTGTGTGTGTGTGTGTGGTGTGTGGTGTGTGGTGTGTGGTGTGTGTGTGTGTGTGCATGTGTTTGAGGGTTTGGGGTCGTGCTTGTGTGTCCGATGACACTCACTGATGCTTTTGAACAGCTGAGATGAGTTTGTGTGGAACTGGACAACGGGGCAGCTGTACATCTCTGTCGTGGACACACACACACACACACACACACACACACACACACACACACACACACACACACACGCGGGCACATAAACAACAGTGGAATCTTGAGGTCTGACCCTTTGGGACTGAGCCAGAATGAGCCCTTAATAAAGGCCTTGTTGTTTCAGGAGGGAGCTCGGAGGGTTTCAGGTTCATATCCTAAAAAGCTCCATAGAACTGACGACAACCACATGCTCGCTGACCGCGCCGCGGCAAAACTGTGTCGCCCAAGCGCACCACAATATACGACTTCCGCAGCGGTATGCGTCCATTCTCTAATGCTCCTCGTTATTTATAGTGCGGCGTATAAACTATTAATGGCGGTGTTGCAACGTGAATAGTGGGTCTAAATAAAAACCAGGTTGCCATTACTACCTCAACTGGCTCCGCAACATCTCGGCCAATGGCGGCCGCTTCCTGGACAGACCTCTCTCAGCCGGGGGGGGCGGGGCTTTGATGAGCTGCAGGGTCACAAGGAGTGATGTAACCTGTGTTTATTTTCAGCATATACACGTAAATGTGGCGACACAGAGACACCAGACACACACGCACAGGCAGACAGACAGACAGACAGACAGACAGACAGACACACACACACACACACACACACGAGCAACTGTGCCCTCTTGAACATACTGTTCTTTGCAGACAACAACATTTCAGTCGGTTGTGCAGGCCCGACAAACGCGAAAAATGTGCTGACTGACTCACTTTTGAACTTTGCTTCTGCAAGCTGCCTGTTTCCTGTTTTTTTTCACCCCGTCTTCCTTCTTTTGCTCACTTGAAGACCGGAGCGTTGCGCCCCGCTCGCGCTCGCACTCGCACTCATCGCACAGCCGCACGCGTATTTGACAGGAGAAGATGGCTGCACAGGGAGAGCGCAGTGCGACCGAGATTAGTGGTGAAGAAAAAAAACCCTGCGTGTCTGTCACTACAGGGAAGGCCGGTGGGACACAGAGACATTCAGTCATGGCCACTGATACTAATGGGGGGGCCTCTCCTCTCCTTGGTCAGCTGCAGCTGTTGATCACACTGATGTAACCGTAAGCTTTCTAGCATTGCATCACCCCCCTCTCATGACTCCTCGTCTGTCCCGCATTAGCCGGCGTGTGATCTAGTAGCACATATCGCACAGCACACACACACACACACACACACACACACACACACACACCGCAAAGCGGCCGCATGAGGAGAAACTTTTCATTTTTTTTTGAAGTCATAACACTCTTTTGATTATTTTTTATTGTATCCAATGCTGTGCAATTAACGGACCTGTGCTACAGAAGTTGGCTTTGCCTCCAACGAAGGCTCACACGTCGCGTCTGAGCCTTTGCGTGGCAGCTTATAGAAAAAGGAGAAGAAATGAGATGAGAGATGTTACCTGCGAGTGGATATCCACAGATTGACATGGCGAGGTGTTGGTCGCGGCCCCGCGTCTCGCGGAGGGACGACGCAACTTCCCCAGGGAGCCCGTCCGCTCGCATACATCAGAGACATTCCACCTCATCTGACACTCGTCCATGGAATTCTGCAAATTTTCCACACTATTCTCCCAGGCACATACGCAAGTGCCTGTCAAAAAGACTGGCACCAGACACACTCCCTGAAACAAGGCAACCAAAAGGCACTTTTCCGGGAGAGCTCAGCTCAGCTTGTCTTATCTCGTCACCTCGGCGTGCCGGCGCGGTGACCTCTGTGTTCCAGCGGCCGTCAAATATTGCCACCCAGCGTGCCTTCCGCGCGGAAACAATCTTTTTTGTCTTTGCGCCGCCGGCGGGCGATAACTCGCCACAGATTTGTGCAGCAGAGTCCCTTTCCCCGCCATGTCGGCATGGCCGGCGTATGCAACCTATAGTTGACACCTATGTGTCATTCTGGGAAGACACTAAATACTTCAGATGACTCGAGGGTTTACTTGGCAACCGACGGCTGTTTTAAGACTATGGATACACTTTCAGCCTGGACCGGGCTCAACGTTTTCAAGTGGCCACACTACACGGGAAGAAAATCCACAGAATTGCATTCAACAAGTGTTCATTGCTTTGACAGATTATAAAGCTCAAATGCCAAATCCGAGACGATTCGTGCCACGGATCGTGTTTCAGACCCAACATTTTCCCGCATTGAAATGTCTCCAGCGTGATTCACTGAAACCTCACCATCTCATCTCGACGCCCGGGTTTGTTTCTGTTTATCATTGATAAGCAATTAATGATTTGCCAGGGATGTGTTACAGTGACACTGTTGGCAAGGTGGGGTGGGGGTTGGTGGGTTGGTGGTAGTGAGGGGGGGGGGGGCTCGCCTGGTGAAGGTGGGAGGGGTTGACACAGAGATGTACAGGACAGGGCTCTGTCATGCCGCCTCCATAAACCTCACTGCGTTTTTTGCCGCTGCAGCTGTTGTAGCCCGCGCGCCGAGCGGGAGAGGGGTTGCCGCGTCCGGGGAGGGGGGACCATGTCAAGTCCGGTTTCACGCTGAACAGCGGCTCCGCTCCTCTTTCCGTGACAGACACCGTAGAATGGTCTCACTCCGCCGAGCAGGAAGGTCGCTTCAGGGGGAAGAGTGAAGACGCCGCTCATTTACGATGAGCTGTTTGGATGTTATGCACCCAGCTTATGGACATTACGCACCGTACGCGCCGACTGCTCCAGTTTTTATCAACAGCCTGCAGGTGGGTCGGGACAGAAATGCATCTATGACAGATTTCTTGTGTGATTTTTTTTTTTTTTTTTTAATTTAAATATGTACATTCTTTTATTATAATTTAGCGGGACGAAGAGAAAGTTTGCCGAGGTGACGGTTGGTGCAACTTTTTCGGCCACTTTGTCGCAACTTGCGCTCGAACTGCTGATTGTGTCGCCCGTCGCCAAATACGTTTCTCTTGGGCGACTTGTATTGATTGTATTTTTTTTTTTTTTTAAATCATATTTCACCGCGAATGTAATTTCAGCTATGCCGAGCTTTCCCACAGCTGTCCATCTGCGCTCGTACTCTGCTCACAAGGCGCAAATTTACGCGCGCCGTTCCGCTGCGTTTAGCGAAAAAACACGATGTCAGAATGTGTCATAGTGGATCTTTTAACACCTGTCCTGACCTTCTCTCCGCACCCTGTCAACTCATCTTCGCCCGACTCCTCCAGGCTCACACTGCTCTGAGCAGAACTTCCTCTCACTGCCGGGATTTTATGGACACTCCCAGGGGTCCCGAGGGGATGTCTGGGGGCCCGGGCACCGGAGGATCAGCTTCCTCCTCATCTTCATCCACCTCTTCCTCATCGTCTACCTCCTCCTCCTACCCACATCTGAGGCCGGAGGAGGGCCCCAAGGAGAAGCAGGAGGCCCCCGAGGCCGAGTACCTGTCCTCCCGCTGCGTCCTCTTCACCTACTACCAGGGGGACATCAGCAGCGTGGTGGACGAGCACTTCTCCAGGGCTCTGAGCACCTACCTGGATGGAGACGGCAAACGGCGGGCGTCAGAACAACCGGGCACAGGTATCCAGCGCTGACCGCTCCGAAATAAGTCCATCCGATTACATGCAGGGGTCCGAAAACAGAAAAAAAACACAAAGTCCAAATTTGCGCTCCACAATGATTTCACGTTTCTTTTGGACTTGCCGCGCCATATCGGCACGGCTTCACAGTTTCAGTTTTATTTATGTGAGCACAGGTGTTGGGTTTGTCTGCGCTGTTTGGGGCCACACAGGGTGAGTCGACAATTCCGCAGAGCACAGCAGAGAATCGGACAGGTGAAGCGATCAGGTGACAGGACTTAAGGGCCGCTGAGTGGGACTGTTGTCCCTCGGGAGGTCAGGGATCAGGGCTCAGGGGTCATGAAGGCAAAGAGCTGTTGGTCGTCCCGAGGGACCCTTTGACTCTGGTTTAAAAGGGGGCGGGGGAAGCGGGAGAAAACTTGCACAATTAGTTTGCCTTCTGTAAAGAGAGATGAGCTGAGAACAGGGACATGTGCAGCTTTGCCATAATAGTATTTTGAGTTGTGTTATAGGAAAGACTGAAATAGCGTTTGAACGGTCATTAATAAAGGCTCTGTTTCCGATTAGAAAAAAAAAAAGTTTTTTCGAAGATAAGTGGGCAATTTTATTCATTTATCTATTTTACCCAGCAGCCCTTGCGGACGTCCTGTGGCTAGCCATGTAGGGCCTGCCGTCTCAGTCCTCTTGCTCTCTGTCTGATACCGTCTCTTTCCCAGCTCAGCCGGACGTCTTCATTTCGGCACCAATACACACTTCCTGCCCCACAACAGATGCTATGTTTATACATGGCTGTAAGCGCGCAGCCTCGCCGGCGTATCCCCTTCAAACGTCTCGGCGGCTGCCATTCTGACTCTCGCCTCGGGCTCTTGCCCCACATTGGCTGCCCGCTGTGCCGCCTCGCCTCGCCTCGCCCGCCCGCCGGCCCGTCAGATTTATATATGCTTCGCTCTGTGTGATAGGTGGGGGGGGGGGCGCGGGGAAACACTAGCTCTCGGGGTGCTGCGTGGTGTCTGTTTTCAGAGGAATATCTAAATATAAAAGTATACCGCTCAAAACGTATAATGGGCCGGCTGACATTCTGTCAAGGGCGAGGAAAGGAGGGGTGGTGGTGGTGGTGGAGGCAGCAGAGAAAACAACAGGTGGGGGTGCAGGAGGCAGAGGAGAGGAGAGGAGGCGGCCGGTGCTACCGCAGAGCTGCGTGTCTGAGAATATGTGCGTGTGTGTGTGTTTGTGTGAAACCTTTAGAAACACCGGGCCGGCAGAAGAGGGGGAGATGTCATCACAGGCGATGATTGAAGGCTCCGTGAGTCTTGTCCGACTGCGGGTCACGGCGTCGGCCTTATATAGAACTAAATGGATGACTCCCTTGCCTGGCGCGCTCTCCGTCGGTCCCCATCTGTTTATTTCTGTGTCTTGTTGGGTCTGGAGCAGTGTGACGCTGTGATCCAATCGGGAAGATATGTGGGCCACGGGGTGTCGCAGTCATGTGAGTGACTTCGACGCTTTGGCCTGTGTTGTTCCTTTTTTTTTTTTTGTTGTTGGCGCAACTCCGAGCTTTGGTGTAGCGTTGCGTGTCTGCCGGACGGGAGAGATGGTCGAGCTGAATGTGCTCTCAGTTCGCCCTTAATGAGTCGGCTTTCCTCCGAGTATGACCAACTGTTGCGAGCTGGCCGTTCAATCCATAGAAGAAGAAAAGTAAAGAAGAACAGGAAACAACTGTGAACCTAGTTGCTGCTAAAGAGATCAGCATGAATGTTGCAGTTGTCGGTTGTTTTTTTCTATCAGAACCTGAAAGGGTGAATAAAGAGCGGCAGTGAAGCTGCCTCTCTTGGTGGAGTTGATGTTTTGCAATTACTTCAACTGTTGGAAAATCTGAATGGAGCTCTAACGTTGGTACGACAGCCCTCGCAACTCTTCCTTGGCCAAACTGGCAGAAAAAAAAATCTGCCAGTCAGAGTCATGAATCGATCAGAGTTCATTCAATCACATTCCAAGTTTTCTTTAAAAGACCTTCCACTTTACAAATAGATACATGCAGGAAACAAAGACAATGAATTCAGGAAAACTGGTGGCATTTCCCCATTTTCTTAAAAAAAAAAATCATAAATGAACTGTTTAAAATCTGCTCCCTTCTCCACCTCCATCTCCCGCCCAGACGCTCCCTCGTCAACCAGCCGGCGAAACTTCCCGCCTTCCTTCTGGGACAGCAACTACACGTCTCCCCAGAGTCGCTCCCACTGCGACATGGGCCCCCCCTCCTATTCCATGGACCCGTACGCGTCGGGCTTGCACCCGGGCCTGCAGCACCCGCACAGTCATCCCCACCCACACGCTCACCCTCACGCGCCCGAGGGCTGGGCGTACCCCCAGGCCCCGGCGTACGGGCCGCCGCGGCCTCTCCACGAACTGTACTCGCCGTCCGCCTTGGAGCCGCACTACGGGCCGCTGCTCATGCCCACGGTGAGGCCGCCCCACCTCCCCACGTTGCCGAGCCACTACGAAGTGAGCAAACTGGAGCCCGGCGCCTCCTGGCCCAGCCTGCTTCCGCCTGGAGACGTCGGCCAGACGCTGGCGCTCAACATGGACCCAGGTGGGTGCGGAACTTACAGGCTTGTACTGGTCCTATACCGTACAATTATCAGCGAGGGTGTAAAGTGACTATCACATTCTGAGGGAGCAATAGTGTCTTGCCAACAGGTCAACAGTGCGCTTTTTGTGGTTGTACAGTCAAACAAAGTGCAGCCAACTTTTTTCAATTGTTTTATTGTTGTTTTCATTCTAGCCTGGTATGGTCACCTTATTAGTTTATTTGCCTGCAACCTTAAGTATGTTCAAAAAAAAAAAAGAAATCACACACCTCTGCACTTGATTTTGACAGTGCGACACCTGCCATTTGTTCACCCAAAACAGTCTGACAATTGTGTAGCAATGGACACATCATGCCCTCAATAAACAACCGAGTGGTAACGCAGCGAAATGGCACAGTGACATTAGCCTGCTAGCTAATTTTAGTCTCTGCTACATAGCAGAAAGTCTTAATCTTGGACATTGGAACGCTACGACCGGAAGTTGTATTGCACTTTCAAGGCAACGTCACAAACAAGACTACTTAATGGTGACACAGGCTTATCTAAGATTCTGGTAGCTTAATCAGCACATTTTCATTTAACATGGTGAGGGGAATTAGCATTTAGCGTGGATCACTGTACAGTTAGTTTTTAAAAAAGAAAAAAAAAAAAACCCCACAGCGATCCTTGTAAGGACAAAAAGGGCACCGCACAATCTCGCACAACACAGCTATGTTGAAATCAGCGCACAACACAATAGCATCACCAAATGGCAAATTGCAAAGATAACGATTAGGTTTTCCCACTTTGGCGAAACCACACTCACAATAGCCCCTCGCTCGACGTGTGGACGCGTGCAAACTGCAGCCCCTTCCACGGTGTCGCACGCATGACCACGAGCACAATACTTTATAATCAGAGCCCCCACATCCCTCCCTCCCTCTGTAACAGGATGTTTGGCAGTAGCAGGCGCCATGACAACCTGTGTTCTGTCGATTTTTTGCTGTTGTTGTTGTTGTTCTGCTCATTATTTCCGTGTCCTTTATTTGCTCCTCAGGCCTCCAGCAGCACAAGAAAGGCAAGGAGCTCTACTGGTTCTAACGAGCCCCTTCAGTCACATTGACCAGCCATTACCAGATCCAATTAGTCTCTGGACCTGCGCCGCTATTAAAAGCCACGTGTCCCCCCTTTATGTCGCGCCCCCCGCCCCCCCCTCTGATCCCCCCCGCCCACCCTGCAGCCCATTCTCTCCCTGTGCTCCTGGCCTCCGCCCCTGCCAGTGTGTGTGTACAGCCTTCCAGGCCGACGCGTGTGCACCATGGAGATAAAGCCGAGGAGAGAGGGAGACTGTGTGTAATCTGTGCGGTTGCAACCCCCCCCGATACCACCCCCACCCCCTCCCCAGCCCCTTGGCAGAGGTGGCGAGCCGCGGCGGGCCTGTTTGGACCGGGGAGAGGCGCGCTCGCCACCGACTTTCGCAGAGGGAGCGACGCAGGGATGAGCGGAGGGATTCCCTCCAACGTCCCTGGTTATCTCCCGTCCTCGATTCCCTCGTCGGCACGGCGGCCTTCACCGGCCACTTATCTGCACTGCGCAAAAGGCGAGAGAGGCAGGAGGAGGGACAACGGCGGCGAATGCCACGCGGCCGTCCTCGCGATGCCTTATTGGTTTGTTGCATCATTTTTTTTTTTTTTTGACGTTTCTTTTGACGTTAAGTGGTTCTATTTATTTGGTGTTTTAAGTGCGTTTTGAAATTGTTTGCTCTCTAGGCCAGTGTTTTCAGGAGTCGCCGTGAGTCGGGTTTTGTGTTTTTCCCAAGAGGGAGGCCTCAGACATGACAATGACATTTTTTTTTCTCTCTACTGAATCTACCTTTTGTGCACAATGAGGTCATTTCCCTCAAAAGAAACAGTATTAAAAAAATAATAACAAAACAGTGTTCAGATTATCTGCTTGCGTTTGACAGACCAGGAATCTCATCTTGCAAATGTTGAACTTGAGGTCATTCTGAAATATTTTGGTCTCTCTCTCTCTCTCTCTCTCTCTCTTGCTCTCCCCCCCCCCTCTCTCTGTCTCTCTCTCTCTGTCTCTCTCTCTCTCTCTCTCTCTCTCTCTCTCTCTTCTGCGTGTCAATTTCTCATTTTTTGTGTCCGGGAAGATTTTGATCTCAATAAATATTTTTTACTCTAAAGTAGTAGAGCTTGTATATCTTTATTTCTGCTTGCCCTGATATCAGTTATACACAATTATAAAAGTGCACCAACTGGATGTCAATCAGTTCAGCAGAGGACCTCCGACAAATTTGGAGCGAAACCGCTGCGGAGTGAAACAAAACAACCAATTCTTGTCAGGAACGGTACACAGACGAACAGAGTTATGGTAGCAGCGGATGCTGTGTTCAGAACATTTTAGAGAATGGCTGGAACTAATTGCAACTTCTTAATAAAGCTCATGGCTCTGTTGGAAAATGCTGTCACACAAGCCTTTAAAAAGACTTTAAACACCAAGTGAAGGTCCTGGAGACAGCAGCGCAGCCAGATGTGATGGAGGCAGTGCTCGGCAATTTGACTTATTTTAAAGGCCTTCCATTTGAATTCCTGCTTGCATTCACACTTTGTCACCTATAAAGTGGGAATGAGTGGTGAATGCCAGCAATGTGCAACCAGAGAGGAAAAGAACCATCCCAGCTATGCACCAAATGTTGCCGTGTTATTGATCCGACAATCACAGATTATGTGCCGAGGTATGCCAAACTGGGGGCGCTGTCACAATTTAAGGGTCCGGTATGCAGGACGACCCCTCTTTAGAGATGCGACTGGTTAAACGGATTGAGTCGTGACATTAGAAGATGGCGTCGCTCTCAGCTCTGCCCCGTCAAACATCTCACTCCATTCTCACGCCGCTGCCTTCGCTGGATGTGAAAGTCCCCACAGATCAACCCCTCATTCTGTGCATCCACGGGAGCCTTTTTTGTGACTTCAACTGTCAATGAGCACACATCATCACAAGTTATTGAGTCTCAGTTGCCATCAAACTTAGGCAGAGCAAACTCACAATAACCAACCCTTTAAAAAAAACATGTATATATATATATGTATGAAGACAGACCTAATCCGTGCAAATTATTGAATTTGGATGAAGAGCTTTAGCTTTAGCTTTAGAGAAACAAGCTAGCTTATTAATTATTTCAGCGGAAATATATATATATATTTTTAATTGTAAACGCGAATGTAGGTGAAAAACTGAGCCCAGGCGCAAAGTAGCCACAAACTCTGATGAAGTGCTGCCCTCCTCTGGTCAATTCACAGACTGCAAGCTTTAGCTTTACCTCTAAACACACAATTTCATAAAGTTCATCTCTCATAAATAGCCGTATTGGAAGTCTGAGGAAAAAGTGAATACTTGCTTTGTTGCTGTGTTGTAGCTTTAATTTAATAACAATTGTTTGTTTCTTGCCACAAGGGGACAATGGCGCTTTACGGCGCTGCGGCCTGCAAGTGGCTGACAGACCAAAGACCATAAATTTCCATAAACCTAATCTAATCTGTGCAATACTTTTGATATGGTCTAGATTTGCAAGGGAATAAAGGGAAAAAATAAAACTAAAAAAATAAACCAGCCTTAACTGAAAAAAAAAAAAAAAAAAAACCAAACAGAAACAGAAAACAGAATTTTACCATACAAATTGTTGCTTGACCTATCTGGGCCAACTACGGAATACTTCTACATCTACATCTGGTGATTTTCTACGACTTTCATCCTTCAAGTTCCATTCATGTGGAGGAGAGGACAAGGAGGACAGAAAAAAAAACAGAACAAGAGGAGAAGAAATAGAAATATGCATGGGAAACACAACTGAAAAATAAACTTCTCACTGATGAGAGTCTTCAAGTTTTCTATAATTTTGCATTAGTTTTATTTCAGTCAGTCGGTGCTAGACTAGACACTGCCAACCCACTTTTAACCGTGTTAGCACAAAAGTTAAAAAGAGATTTATTAAATAGGATGCAAACAAACCAAAAACAACAATTTCTTCTTCTCAGGCTACATCTGTGTGTCAGTCACTGTGAAGCACTTTAACCTGCAATTTTAGAGGACAGATGATTCGCTCAGGTGACATGGTAATTACTCTCCAAACACCTTTGACAAGCATTTAAAGTCAACATAATATGCACAAATCTTAAAAAAAAAAAAGAAAAAAAAATGCAATCTCATTATTTTCCAGTCACAACACGGCAGTGGTCAGGGACACTTTGCATAACATACATCATGTGACGTCAGGTGGTTAATGTTTCATTTGTGACTCTGTAAACCGACTATTGCTACCGCCATGTGACGGCGGGGAGGCAATTAAAACCCAAGTACATGATTCGAAAAGGTGAAGGTGGAAATCTTCTCTGCAGCGAGCTGGGTCTTGTTTGGCCAGATAGTTTTGGATCTGTGCCGTGAGCCTTAAGCACTCAACACAGAAACAAAAAAACTCTGAAATTTTAGCTGTGAAATTTTCCTTCCAAATAAAATTGCAAGTGACAAGATGATGATATGGCACGTGATATTTTATCTATTTTCTCAATGGCTTCAAAATGTTGAAAGAAGAAACTGACGCTGGTCTAAAACGCTCTAATATGAAACTATGAGCTGCGATCTTACTTTCCAAAAATAAACACTCTCTAGTTTCCTCTCCAATGACAAAAATATTCATCATTTTCTTCTGCAAATATTGGTTATTTACAAATTCTTATGTTACACTCGGGTATTTGACAGCATGAAGAATCTGTGAGGCGTTCCTCGTTTTTCAGTTTGGAGCGAGCGGTGAGAAAATCTTTTTCTCTGCTTTAGTTTGAAGAACGTTGGAGCATTTTCTCGACAACCAGTTCGGAAACTATGCAAATGTTTTTAAAAGGGGGAAAGACCTTCTTCCTTCAGCATTTTGATTTAAAGTGTGACTTAAACTTAACTAAAATTGTTGCGTATGTTTTTTTTTCTTTTTTCTTTTTTTTTTTTTTGCTCACATGGCCGGGACACAGAATATGCGTTGTCATCCCCTTGCAATTCATATTTTTTACGGGAAGCAACCAAAACACATGCAGACACTAAAAAAAAACAACCCAAAAAACCCCACTGCACTCCTATTGGACATAAGCAGAAACACACAATATTACCTCAGTAATTGAGTTTAACGACACGCTTTTTTTGCTCACTGCAGAGAATCTCCTTGACCTTAATTGTTGTCGTCCCAACACGAGGCCTTGTGATGGACAAACAAATCATGCAACATCAACAACTGCTTGACACGCATCATAAAATGACTATGAACGTCCATCTGACGCATTTTAACAGAAAAAAAACAACATGTCAAAGTTGAATGTTCTCAGAAGGTATAGGCAATCAGTTTAAATCAAGCAAAATAGAAGAGATCTACCTGTGTTGTCATCCCCTTGGGGAAAAAAAACAGTCTAGAATCTATCTACAAACTATATTTCTATACATATATACACAGACAGACAGACAGACATACAGATAGACAGATAGACAGACAGATAGATAGATAGATAGATAGATAGATAGATAGATAGATAGATAGATAGATAGATAGATAGATAGATGAGTCTAGTTTACTTAAGCCTCGGGTCCTCGGGTTCCTGACAAAAATTGGAAACTGTGACTAACTGAAAACAGGAAGCGCGCATGTGTCACAACCGAAGCGCGACTTTCTTCGGCACGGCAAAAACAGTATCAAAGCGTTTGTGTTGTCGCCGTTATGTTTGTGGTGTTTCCAAAAGCCTTTCAGCCAGTGGGAGTTTCTGAAAGAGCTTCTGTCGGCGTCACTCACGCATCCAGGATGGGTATTCTTGTTTCATGTTTTCGATAAAGGCTTGACATGTGACCTCAGGCATCTATTACTGTCAGTGTTCTTTGGCTTGGTTTTACTGTAATAATCCCCCTCTGTGCTTGGACTGAAACCACCAGAGTTTCTGGTGTTGCGTGTTGTCTTCCAGCTCATTGAAAATTGCCTTGGAAATCCAGTGAGAAGGACACTCCTGTTCCTTTTTTTTGGGTTGAAGTAAAAAAAAAACACGTCTCTCGACGGCAAAAAAAATGTTTTCTTTTTTTAATGATTAACCTCCTGCTCCCTCCTCGCTCCTCCCCCAGCGGTTTTATGAACAGCTGACTAACACCTGACTTAACGTGTTATGGGTCATAGTCGCAGCAGGATATATAAGAATGAACCTCAGCCGTAGTCCAGCACCTGCTCCAGAGAGCCTTGGGAGGGATTTCACCTGAGCCTTCACCACAAAACCAGGCAGAGAAAGGTGAGTAACAGTACACTCACACACACACACACAAACACAAACACGAACACACACACACACACAGAAAAAAAAACAAACACAGCCACTGACAAGAACTGACATCACAGAAACGGGAAAAAGAGCTCAAAGAAGAAATGAAAGAGATTTGGACGCGGTGGTGGCTGACGCTGCACGCCACACCTCAACGCCACCAGACAAAACACTTGGCAGCCACAGCGGAAGAATTCAGATTCGACCTGCGTGTCACACTGTCACCATCTGCTCTTCCCTGCCAGTATGAAGCTGCTGTTGGTTGCCGCCGCAGTCCTGGCCGTGGCCAGTTGCGCCAGAATATCGCTTGAGGACATGGAGTTCCACGCCTGGAAACTCAAGTTCTGTGAGTCTGTCGTAACAGAGAATAACTGCTTCAAATTGCCGTCACAGAGCAGATAAGACTCCCGCGCTGACCTACTTTCCGCGTCACCGAGCGGGCAAGGTTTCGTGCAGTGCCCTGTGCATTCTGAGAATTAAGATGAAGTGAAAGTTATAGTGGAGCTCTCAGGAGAGTTGTAACTCTTTCTTCCTATTTTGATCTTTTTCTCTTCTGGTTGACAGCAAAGGGCTACAGCTCTCCCGTGGAGGAGGCTCGCCGCAAGGAGATCTGGCTGGACAACCGTCAGGTGGTGCTGGTTCACAACATCCTGGCCGACCAGGGCATTAAGTCCTACCGCATGGGCATGACCGAATTTGCTGACATGGTAAGCAGGGACGGATCTCGCCTCTCCTTTGCCGCCGTCGTCGTGTGAGTCACAGTTTCCTCTCGGTTTTTGAAAAACCCGCTTCCGTTGCTCCGCGCCCTCTCTCCAGCCAAACGAGGAGTACCAGCAGGTGATCTCTCAGGGCTGCCTCGGTCGCTTCGACGCCTCCAACCCCCGACAGGGCTCCACTTTCTTCAGGCTGCCAGAGGGAAATCAACTGCCCACCACCGTCGACTGGAGGGACAAGGGATACGTCACCCCTGTGAAGGATCAGAAGCAGTGTGGCTCCTGCTGGGCCTTCAGTGCTGTACGTTCATCACTAGCCTCCTCTTCCTACTCGCTGCTGCAGAAAACTCGATGGTTCCGAGTCATCTTTCTTTTATTTTTTTATTTTTTTATTTTAGACCGGCGCCCTGGAGGGTCAGACCTTCAAGAAGACCAGCAAGCTGGTGTCCCTGAGCGAGCAGCAGCTGGTGGACTGCTCCGGCAGTTACGGCAACTACGGCTGCAACGGAGGCCTGATGGACAACGCCTTCAAGTACGTCCAGACCAACGGAGGCATCGACACCGAGGAGTCCTACCCTTATGAGGCTGAGGTGAGAAAAAAATACAAAAACCAAAACCAAAACAAAACAGTTTCCTGCCGTCTTACGAGAATTCGTCCACCCCTGCACCACAAATGAATGATCACAAACTATTCGTCTCACCTCTGTCGATCAGGATGGCACCTGCCGCTACAATCCCGCGAGCGTCGGAGCGAAATGCACCGGCTTTGTCGACGTGACTCAGTTCGACGAGGACGCCCTGAAGGAGGCCGTGGCCACCATCGGACCCGTCTCCATCGGCATCGATGCTTCTCAAAGTTCCTTCCAGCTCTATTCGTCAGGTGATCCTCATTTTTGTTTCTTTAAAAACAGCCCCAAAAATCTAGGTTTGAATGAGATTCGTACTTTTGACCCTGGACCATAAGTTTGCCCGTGCTTGGTGCATTTCTAGGTGTGTATGATGAGCCAAGCTGCAGCAGCACAGAGTTGGACCATGGTGTGCTGGTTGTGGGCTACGGCAGTGACAATGGAAACGACTACTGGCTGGTCAAAAACAGGTAATTTTTTTTTTTTAAGTCACTTGATTTTTTAAATTAAAGCCTGCTGCTGTTGTAGAGATGGTACTTTATTTTTTTTTTGACTGAGAGTCGCGTGGAGCAACCTTGTTAACAATGAGGACTGATTTTCTACCAAAGAGAGCTAAATGTGTGAACTGTGTCTTCCTGCAGCTGGGGCGTAGGCTGGGGTGACAATGGATACATCAGGATGAGCAGGAACAAGCACAACCAGTGTGGAGTTGCTACTGCCGCCAGCTACCCCCTGGTCTGAACAGGTGAGGACGGCACTTTCCCTCTATCTCTCCATCTACACTCAGTAATCAACCGTCTGCCTAGTTGTTATTTGTGGTTGTTTTTTTTTCATTTATGTTTGTTTGACTTGCAGGTACAGGACTCCTGAACGATAAGGAAAACGAATATTGAAGCTCTTGATTTCTGTAAATTCTGGGAACATCTCTGTACTGTGTCATCAAGCACTTTAGCAATTAAAAATTTTCATATGTTGTAAATGTGAATAATAAAATGATAATAAATGAAAAACATTTGAAGAAAAACTTGATGGAATTGTTTCTTTTTTGCATTGGCATCAGTGGGAATCTGGTTTAGTCAGTTTTGAATTAGCAGTGTTGCTCTGCTCAGTAGTTTGAGCTTATGATAAAACCTAATTTACTGTGTTGCAGCAACTTTTAGGCTGGCTGTTAATTTTACACATTAATAGTGCCCACAGAATATGGTCTCAAAACTTCAATCCACATACTATCACTAGGTTGACGTGTTATAAAGGCCCAGTTTGTAAGATTTAGCAACATCTAGTGGTACAAAAGTATATTGTGAAAAAGCATAGTATTTTGCCAATGACCATGTCACTTTAGCCCAGTGGTTCTCAAACTTTCTTTCTTTGACGTGGCTGTGTCTTGAGGCATCCCGATGAACCTGCAAGTGGCCCCATATCTCTAGGACAAAGTTGACTTTTGACCCCATAGACTTGCATGGCATTAGGGTTAGCGATAAGGCTGGAATTAGGGTTTGGGTTAGGGTTACTGCTGGAATTAGGGTTAGGGTTTCGGGGTTCCTCATGGGCTAGAAGCCCCATATTTGACGTGGCTGTGTCTTGAGGGATCCCGATGAACCTGCAAGTGGTCCCATGTCTCTAGGACAAAGGTGACTTTTGACCCCATAGACTTGCATGGCATTTAGCCCACCACACTGTAAACGGATAGCTAAATATGCTATGAGGATTTTTCTTTCTTTTCTTTTCTTTTCTTTCTTTTTTCATTATTTTTTTGATTGTGCAAGGATGCTCCACTGGCGTCCTAAAAAAAAAAAAAAAAAGTCTGAAAATGCATGTGATTCAGCACTGTTTCTTCATTGCTTTGCACATGATCACTCCTGTAAGTGGTAAACACTCAGCAGTCATGAGTGTTTTCCACCCCACTCCCCCACACCCTGTTTTTGCTGAACTTTCTGCTTTCCACTTTACTATTGACTTCTATTTCCTGCTCCTCCCCCAGTTGTCACATTACTGAATAACAACTGACTGAAACCGTCATAGGTAACAAAAGCAGTAGGATGACGAACGTATATATATATGCGATTAGAATGATCTCAGCCAACGTCCTGTAATTCTGGAAAGCTAGCAAATGGTTTTAACTGGAGAAGACAACAGGACTGAACCATGAAAGCAGAAACTCAATGTGCTCTGGTAGCAGAACGAAGCAACGAGGACATGCAATGACAGGGACAAACATGGTCGGGCATGAGATTCGAAATGATCAAATGACAAAATGATCAAAGCCTCACGGTATTAAGTTTACACCTTTGAAATGACAGAAGTATTAAAGCTTTTGAAACCACAGCTTTCCGGAATGGTGGCACAAACTGAAACCGGCAACTGGCCCATGACTTCGTGACAAAGAGCTGAGCAAATGGAGCCGACAGCGCTGATCCTCGAACTTGCACGTCACCTCCCACACGAGACACAACTCCTGCAAGCCGGAGTGAAAGATTTCAGGCCGTGTGGTTTCCTGCAAGTCACACTGGATCTGTCGGCTCCACTGCGCCAGGAAGAAGCTGCTGTCGGTTGCTGCTGCCGCTGCCAGGATAACTCTGGAGGAAACAGAGTTCCATGTCTGGAAATACTAGTTTAGTGAGTCTGTGGTGGGGGCGGGCAATTATTTTGAACTGTACTTAAAGAGCAGAGAAGATTCTCCTCACAGATATTTACACCGGGAAAACCACAGAGAGACTGGTTTGTCTGAGTGTCCTGTTGTAATTATCGCAACAATGTCCATCTTCTGGAAGCTACAGGCCACTGAAGAGATGAACACCAAGGTTTCAGCGAACAAACCGACTGAACAAACTGCAGTTTGAACAAAACGATTCTCTGTAGACGTGATGCCAAACACTGCCACCTTGTGGACACATGTCACAGAATCGGAACACACACAGCCACGCAGCAGAGCAGTGTGTACAATTGGGAACTACAGTAGAACTTAAGCAGCCAGCAGTTGTTGAAGATATGCTGGAGTAACGCCAGTTTGCAATGCTGGCAACCAACAGCAGCTTCATCCTGGCACTTATCCGCCAACAGGATAAGTGCTGCACCTGCAGGTGTGCATTTCCTTTTTTTTTTTTTGAATGACTGCTTCTGGCAAGAGATCTTGGCTATTTGAAGTGGTTATTTTCTGCAGGCATCTTTACTAGTGACCAGTGGCGAGCAGAAATGCCTATCACAGTGCTGCTTTATGACACATTTACAGGATATCAAACAGAGTCAGTTTCTTGGTTCGCAGGTTTTCAGAAACCATCAATATGTTTATCCCTTTTAAGTTGTCTGCAAATTTAGCTCGAAGACCAACTTGACTTCTCTAAGCGGATGTTGTTGTCATATATCTTGCTGCACATCCAAAAACAAGCGTCAAAAAGACATAAATTATGAATTCAAACAGCCGTTTTTGATCTTTCGAGTCAGATTCTTCCTCTGATACCCGCCGCTGCTGTGGCCTGAGGTTTGCAAGCCAAAACATCGGTATGGAAAAATCTGTCTTCGGTAAAACGAAATGTCCTATTTGTGTCTTCTGCTGATTTTTTTTTTTTTTTTGCTTGGATCATATTTTCTTGTCTCTTCTGCCAGTCTCTGTGGTTGGTTAACAAAAATTTCCACATGCGGGGAAGGAAGGTGAAATGAAAAGCGATCTGAGTGAAATGTGAGGACGCAGTGACAGCGGCAGCGTGGCTGAGCTTCTGAATAATGGGCGAAATCAAACACTTCTGCGGTTTGGTCCCGTCGGAGATAAAACGGCAATGGGCTTTTGGAGAAATATCTCTGAAGATTATGTTTTGACCTTTATTTCAGTCAATATTTCCCCCCTAAAGATGCTTTTTCTCCTGAAACATGAGACGAGATCATACAACGCTCGGCTTGTCCAATACTCATCGATTGCATTCCATTTAATTTAAACCATTTAAATTCTCACAGAAAATTTGATATTTTCTTTATTATTTCTCTCTCTCTCTCTCTGGCCTAGAACAGTTAATTAAGAAAATAATAAATACTCCTTACATTTATGTAAGGAACTATATTTTTGTAACTTTATCACGCATAACAGCAATGAGTTTATTAGTTTTGCTTTTTTCTTTCTTCCACCAAAAACTGAAGGGCCAGGCTGTACTGTTTAGTGACATCTAGTGGTAGTATAGTATATGTGTCACATACAGCATTTTGCCTATGGTGATGTTGTCACATGATGTCAAAATCATGAAAGCACTTTTGTTAAATCCTTACATACATAAAGATTATCAATATCACAGAAAGAGAATGGTTCTGTTTCCCCCCTCATGTAACTACTGCGACATACTGTACGTAGTTCATATTTAATTTTATCCCCACAGGTCACTTTAAATGCTTCACACTGCTCCAGACAGGTCTGAACCTGTCTTGCGTTTCAAGTGTTTTAGCTCATTTCTACGACACATACTTCGTCCAACATTTGTCAGCATTATAGAGGGCAGCCATCCATCACCAGCGCTTTGTGATACTTAAGGGTTTTGTGTGTAATCCAGTGCAACATAAGCACTTCGGTCATTACTGTCATTATCTTTACTGAACCCCGAGTGTTGCTCCACTGACCTGCTCTCCATAAAGGCCAGCTACAAACACAACGACGAGCCTCGAACGCATCAATGTCACGGGCTATTTGGAACAACTGCGTTAAAATTTTACTGCTCCGCCATCAAGCCGAAGAAGTCGTCGCTCAGATGTGACTTTGTTCACTCACACACACACACACACACACACACACACACCCACACACACCCACACACACACACACACACACAAGCAACTGCTTCTCTCGCGCAAATTCAAATATTCCAAAAACAAACGCTGGTTGTAAGATAATTGTTCTCTCTCGGTGGGGCGGACGCCATTTGTTCTAATCACACACAATAGTCGCCTCAATTTAATTAATGAAATCATATTAAGTGATTGTAATTTTCTCCATTCCAAATGTCACATTAGGTGTGGTTGTGATATTGTTTAATGGGAGGTGGGAAACAATAAAGCAGGTTCGCAGACAGGGTGAGAACATATTAGGGAATTTAATCAGCCTGCGTGACCTTGACATCTTACTCACCCCCCCCCCCCCTCCCCCCCTCCCTCGGCTGAGAGCTGCCTAGCCCAGGCAAAACAGGCACAGGCGGCCTAATTGAAAGGGAGATTCATATTATCTTTTGTCAGACAAGTCTCGCTGCAGCAGACCTGGAAAACACACACGCCTCTGTCTTTATCGGCACCGCGCCATAGCAGCGTGCAGGCCTATTAGGCTTGGAGGATTGTTATCCAGTGGCGTTATCGTCATATTTTAGCAGGTATGAAGGACGGCATTAGCGGCTGGAGGAAAGCAAAGACGGAAAGGCTCCCCAGATGTAGACAAAGGGAAACAGAAGGACGGCGCACAAGAGGTGATCCAAATTAATTGGTTTTGCTAAATCCTCCTCAAACAGCAGATACCAATGTGGTTCCACAAAAGGCCATTACCGGTAATCAATTCAAATCCGTTTTACCCTTTTCCAAGGAAACCAATTAGGCAATTTAATTTGGCTTTTTCTTTTTTTTTTTTTTATTCACAGCATAACCACCGCAGAGGAGAGGACATCCAATTGGCTTCATGCAGAGACGGACAAGTGAAAACACTGGGAGGTGTTGCTGGAACAAGCAAAGCTATTGATCTGTGAGGGGTTGAGGGACCGTGGGGAATAATGAGAAAGAAGTGTGATTCGTGAATTTGGATCCTGTTAATGAAAACAAAAGCGGTCCCGCTGCGTGCATCTATTTAATAGAAACACAATTGCTTCAGGTTCAGCGCAAGTTTAGGCATTTAAAGGCCTGTAAGTGCCGAAAATATGTCTTCACATTTAGGTTGACCACCTTCAGACACATTTTTGTCTTTAAAAGTTGCTTCTCCGCTCACTCCCAGTTCCAGCCACTAGGTGGCAGTACTTCACTTTGAAAGTTTTGGGCCGCTGCTGGCCTTCGCAGCCTCTCAGCTCAAATCAAATGTGTTTCTCTCTCTCTCTCTCTCAGTCTTGCATTCGCATGCACTCCTGACGGCGGACACGCGGTACAGTACCAACAAAATATTACGTGACTCACATGCCCTCGACGGTGTCTCGCTGCGCCAGCGGACCCATTAGACCGTGACGGCGCACACAAGCGCGAGCGCTGACCGTCGGCTCAATCAACAAAACCGCACAATCTCAGGAAATTGGCTGTTGGGTCGCTGTGAGGTAAAATGTCAGTCATCCGTGACGCCTATCACAGCAAACAGTCTCCCCTACTGCGGCGCGCGCGCGCATTTTATGCACCCATGGATGATGCATGTCCATCTCCGATCATGCGTTCCTGGGCGAGCGCCTGCGCTTACGCGTGCTCGTGGAAGGTGGGCGGGTCAACTGGCTTGTCATGGTAATGTGGAGCTTGTGTGATTGTGACAGACGAGGAGTTCTGGGTGACCGCATGCGCCACACTTGTTGGCCTAATGCAGGCAGTAAAGCATGGTGTCTCAGCAAGCGTAGAACACGAATGTGTGTTTTTTTTTTTACATTTATAAATACCATACACGTGTGCGTCGAACCAAGGGGGAAGACCGCTAATCCATTCTGGCCTCCTCGTTTTTCCTCCTCTTAATCGTAAATCCACTCTTTGCCCTGCTTTCATCTCTCCGTCCCTCCCTTCAGCCAGCTGCGTTTCTTGGACCGGGCTCCTGGGCTGCGGCCTGGGAGGAGGCGAGAGGAGCGAGCCGCCGTCTGTGAGGAAAACAGTCCTGGCAAGGCCAATTACACCCAGACAAAGCACTTTGCATGTTATTGTGTTAGGGATTCATGCTTGATTGACTGAATGGGTTCTAATGAGGCTGGGGAAGCACGTGCAGGGGAAGGGAATTGATTTGCCCGTGCGCTCACGTAGGCAGACAACATTGCAGGTACAAACGCGCACGCAAAAAAAAAAAAGAAAAGAAAAGGAATCGACACTTGCACGACTTCTATCTTTGTGGGGTTACAAGTTAGTTCTGCTGCTGCTGCGCGAAGCTGTGAGTGTGTGCAGTGGGCGGCAGATGAAGGGGAGCCGGTGGAGAGGTAACGTTGCTGTATTGCCTCTGTAGATGTGTGCGTATGCGAAAAGCTTCACTCCCACTAGCACCCTTTAATAGTATCACTCCAGGAAATGCGGTTCGATATAGCAACAGATGGATTGGCAAAGCCTACAGCAGTGATAGGAAGAAAAAAAAAGAAAAATGTCAGCTGGTATTCTTTCTGGGCTGAACAGATGTTAGGGAGTTTTCTTCCTTTCCTCCGTAGCTACGTCGCTCGCCGCACCTCGGCACCCGCTAAAGCTTCGCAACCCTCAAAGATTCTTTCATTCTCCGCCTTGGCAGAGTCAACATTGAAATGGATGTCAGTAGGCACGGCCTAAGAGGGGGAAGAAAAACAAAAAAACAAAAAACGAAACAAAAAAGCCAGCGAGGACGCTCATGAAATCACAATCAAACCAAACAGAAATAGACCAAAAAACCAAACAAACAAAATTAGCAGTCAAAGCTGTTTTTAGTCTGTGAATTCTGAGGGGCAGGCTGTGCAGGGAGAGCGCCGCTCTGCACAGTAGCAGCAGAATAGCAAACACACTGGATTTAGTTTATTTTTCTTCTTCTTTTTCTGCAACACAATGATTTTCACATATTCTGCTCAGTATCCTCAACAGTATTTATGTTGAGCTTTATGGTGCAGAAACTAGGACAATTAAAAGGGTTCAAAACACCTGCCAGGAGTCACACCATCAGCAGATCCGCCCTCCCTGTCTTTGCTGAGCCTCCTCTTCCTCTCAGTCATCGTTCCTCCTGTCCTCGCTCACTTTCTCCTGCTCGCCCCCCCCCCCCCCCCACCCGCACCACCACCACACCACTACCACGGGGTGAGGGGTCAATTGCCAAGCCTGTTCTTGCCGAGGCAGCCGTGTCCTATCTTTGTTCTCTCATACAGGCTGACATCTCCCTCCCACGTGGCCCGACGCTCGCCTCCAGCGGCACGCTCGCCGCGCACATCCGCCAGCATGTATCTGTCTGCGCGCTTCCCGCCTGCCTCTTCCGTCCTCCGCCGGCTCCCCCTTTCTTGCAGACTTGTTTGTTTGCCCCCGTTAGGCTGTTTCTTCTCTGGCTCCCCTGACCTTTTTCCTCGCCGCCCATCCTCCTCCATCGATAGCCAGAGCTAATAAGGCAATTAAAGCCTAATTAAAGGAGTCTTCAGAGAGAGTGAAGGTCCCAGGCAACTTCATGAGGGTAAGGAAGCGGTGTGTTTACTCGGTATCTCCTCAACCAACACAACGCCGAGTAAGTTAGAAGAAAAAACAGTGTCGTAGTCAAGACCGTACCAACCGAGACCAAGACAAGAGAGTCTCCTGGAGAGCATCGAGACTGAGACCAGACCAAGACCGAGTAAAAATGCCTCCGAGTCCGAGACGAGGCCGAGTCTTGGGACCAAGACGAATCTCGAATGCTACAACACTAAGAAAAAATAATGATCATGAAAGACCAGGCAAACTGTAAACTCGACGCCGCCACAAGTCTTCTGCGTACTTCTGCCTCAGTGTGGAAGTGCGGCGCAAAGGTAATGCAAGGTAACTAGCCAATTTGTTCAGCCATGAGTATATTTATCCGACGGCCGTCAGCCCAGTCATTGTTGTCAAATTTGCCGGCGCAGATCAAAGGGCTCAGCGCGGCGTGTCAGCCAGGTTACCTCTGCCTGGCGCCCGGAATCAAAAACAGGGATTAAGCGAATAAGAGGGGGAGGTGGGAGACCGAGGCCTCCGCGACAGACAATCATCCTCTCCCTGGGACGTGAGGCCGCCAGTCATGAAGGTCTGGAGGGATCCACGAGGTGCCACCCTCCCGATCTCCCCCATTCCCCCCATCCACCTCCACGCACGCAAACACCCCGCGGCTTCCGACGTGTCCCGCTGCTGCGTGCGTACGATCGCTACAGGCACTTGTGGGGCTGAGGCAAAATCTTTACCCCTGATTTAGAAGGCACTTACAATGCATTAGCTTTGTGGTAATTAGTAGAAACTCAATTAGAAGAAACCGCTGAAGACCAGAGAAGCAAACTGGAAAGGCTTAAGCTGCAAACGCTGGTAAATGGATTTGGAGTTAATTTAGTGAGTCAGAGGGTGAAACAGCCATCAGTGATGTTTTAAGCCGCGGCCAGCGAAACCTGAGCGCTCAGAGCTTTTGCACCGTGGCCTGATCTTTGGAGTCTGCTCCCCATCGGCAGTCGGGCTCACTTTGGTTTCGACTCCTTTCATTAAGTTGTGGTGGGAATGCACGAGCAGCCCCCTCCCTCACGCCCCCTCCGCCCCAAAAGCCTCCACCCCCCACCGCATGTTTGCGCATGTGACTATCCTTCATTCAGCATTAATTTATTGGCATATTTTCTTTCCTGAGTGATGTTTACACTGGTGTAGATATAACTGTCTGTGCCTCAGGTACCGTGCAGAGTGGAGGAGCATATTTTATTCATGGATCTTTGTATGTTATCTTAAATGCCTCCAGGCATTTTTATGACCTTACGCGGAGGCTGCCGCTTCCTGGAGAATAGATGTATTAACCTCTGGAGTGTGTGTTTTCAGTAATTTGTGCCGTGCCAAACTGATAAAAGCTGTCCGAGTCTGATGCTTGTGCCAATATATGTCAGATATTTCTTTCGTTAATGAAATGGAGCTGCTCAACTTGCTTAGTTAGCCTAATACACTGGAGGATTTTTTTATGTATCCATGGGACATATTTCATATTCCAACTGGAAGAAGAGAACATAGAAAAAATTTGGAATACGAAAAAGCACCTTATAAAATGAACAACAAAAACCTTGCCAGGGGATTGGATGACCACTCGGTCTGTCTGACATCTGGAACAGGCCAATCAGATTTCTCTACTACCAATGGCCAAGTTTAGCAAAAGTGTAACCCCTCCCACTTGATTCTTCTGAAAACACGCCGACAGGCCTGGTCATATCCTGACTGTCTGACAACTTTTCAAATGGGGGTACTTTGAAAATGGATCTGCCAGACTTTTTTAATGGTTAGTGTGACTTATTTTAGAGGAGAAGTAGAGAAAAATAATATTTGTGACCATTTCATGTAGCTCTGAAATTGCGCTGCTGAGGCCCAAATGATTTCACAAGTGTTCCAAAAACTGTGAGGCACACAGCGAGCTGATCAGTCGCATTGCGATTTGGACTCGGCCATCTTCCTGCATAGAGCCACTGGTACAGTGAGCAGATGGACCACACGTTGTGGAACGAGTGGGTGGTAAAGTCTGCACGTCCCTGAGTGTGTGTGTGTGTGTGTGTGTGTGCGTGCGTGCGTGTCTGTGTGTGTGCGAGCGGGTGTGCGAATGCTCCTATTGGCGCCAGCATGTGTGTTGGCTTGGGTGTGTTTACGTAGGTGCTACTGCAGGAACTTGGCTTTGCTTTAGTGTAAAGTGTGTGCGTGTGCGTGCGTGTGTGTGTGTGTTTGGTGGAGGAGGTAGGAGGTGGGGGGGCATTGTAGAGCTAAGTGTGTGTGGGTGGGGTAACGTGGCGGGAGAGGCTCGCTGTGCCTTCTTCTCCTCCTGGGGACCAGATGGCGATGGAGCCGGTCACTACGCCCCGCTGTTCCATGACATCACCACTAGAGACAGCGAAGGGCTTAACACGTTCACTGCCGTGGTTTCATATAATGACTGCAGACAATTATGATTGTAAAATGCATTGTTTCACAAACACACACATACACACACGGGCCCACACACGCATATACACATTTATGTTAGGACCTCGCTAATTAACGTATAAAATACACAGATACCTGAAAAACCTAGTATAGTACAGTAAAGTATAGTAACAAAGTATTTGTACTTAGTTGCTTCTCACCTGTGTCGCCAACTCAAATATTGATATGCGATTAAAACACGGTTGATTACGGTTAATCAATTACAAAGGCCATAATTAATTTGATACATTTTTTAATCAAATCCCACTATCTATCTATCTATCTATCTATCTATCTATCTATCTATCTATCTATCTATCTATCGTTCTGTTACGGGGTTATTGCCAGGTCCAAGCCATGGCCGTCTTGAGTCTTCTGCAGGTCTGAGGGGGATAAGTGCTGATAGATAATAGAATGAATAACTGGATGGTTTCGACAGAGGTGAAGTTAGCGCTTCACTCCCAGTGCAGCTGGTTTCCTCACGTGCGGCCTCGGCTCTTCACCGCACCGCCGCCTTCCCCCAGGGTCGGGAAATTACAAGCAGTCCTCCGTGCATGGAGCCTCGGTTCATCCACAGAAAGGTCACGCCTGACTATTAATGAAGTACCTTTGCTCGGCTCCTGCGTTTCTGAAGCTCGCTAATTGAGCAAGATACTGGCGGAGATTCTCCGCCACTACCACTAATTTAGCCCGATAGCTTCCGCCGCCGCATCTCTTTCCAGCCCCCATTCCGGCACGGCTGAGTGCAACGGCGACGCTCACGGCGAGGCCGGTGACGGACCCCCGCGCCAGGCCGGGAGAGTCCAAAATCGCAGCCGCCTGGCGCGCACCACGAGACGGCCAATCAGCTGCTCACACAAAGGAGGAATTAACATCTTCTCTGGCACAAATTTCACTTCCTTAATTGCAGCTGCACCAGGCCCCCCGCGTTCTCCCCTCCCTCTCGCTTTTGCTTTTTTTTTTTTTTTTTTCCGTTTACCCACTCCTCGTGCAACTCTCTGCATCGGCAGGCGCTCCGAGTGCGCATATTTCCGTCCTCGCCCCCTCCAATCATTCGGCTCCCCCATCAGGCGGCTATTGTGCGAGGCCCCGGGGAGTGGCGAGGCGCGGCGCATGGGGGAGGTGGAGGAGGTGATGGAGAACGAGGAGGAGGAGGCGGCTGGGAATTTGTTTGGCATGCTGTACCGGAGGAACAAGGTTGTCAGTCTCAAATGATGCTCTCATAATCAGCACGATGGTGCTGGGCTGCAGCACGGAATGACAATATCGGCCCGGCGCTGTGCACGTTTCCCTCGGCCTCCCCTCAGACCCGTCGGTCCGCTGCTATCTTTCTGCCCCTTGCTGCCTCACTTCCTGTCCCAATGCACTGGCTTGTCTCCATTTGACTTTTTCTTTTCTTTTAAAGCCAATCCTTGTTAGTTGGATTGCACCGATATCACTTTTTTACAGAACGACTGGAGTACGAGTACTTGCTTTTCAGTACTCACTCAGAAGTCAAAGAATACTTAATAAGACCATTTACGCGTTATAGAATTACTTGGATCTTCCACATATGTTCTGCTATTAGAACAAACTTTCTCTGTCATGCCCCACTTTGGAGGAAGAAAAAATTTCATAGACCAGACGCTGAAACGATCGCTGCACCCCGCTTCAAGTGGCCAACAACAAAGAACACTGGCCACCGCCGGACTCCTGAATTCTTCTTTTCGTCCCTGTCAAATATTTGTCCATCCTGTGTACCTGACCAGCGTTTATCTCAACTACAACCTACTGAACACTTTTTTTTAATTGTTCCGCCGTGGAAAAAGTTCCGACGTGAAAACATGAGTTCCCCCGGGCGACCTGTCTCCCTCCCGCCCGGTGTTTCGTGCCCCCCAGTATCAGTACCGATACCCGACACTGGTATCAGTGCATCCCTACTTGTTAGCGGTATCCTTTACAGCACTTGTAGATTTGTTATTTTAACTTTGCCTGCGGTGTTCCCTTTGTGTCTCAATCTCACTTTTCTTTTTCTCCGAGCCTTAATTACAGGCAACAAGGATTTAAGGTGAGACTCACACACACACAAAAAAAAATGCTGCTTTGGTTTTAGACATTTGTTGTTTTGTTCATTCAGAACACAATATGAATTTGTGCCCGCCAGCCTCCGCCTCTCCTTATTAAACAAAAAAAGAGCGGCAGGGTCGCGCTAGTTAGCGCCACGTTCAAAGTCCACCTTTGCCGTCCGCCTTTTGAAGTTCCTCAGCCCACGCCTCCACGTGTAGGTTTATGTATTCATATAGCTCGGCATATTGCGCGCCTCTCTCTCCGTCGCTGCACTGCGCTTGTGCATCTGCCTCCCAACTCCGTTATCATCACTGGGCTCGTGTCGCTTTCATCCCCCCCACCCCTCCCGCTCCACCCCCCCCCCCCCCCACTCCACCTCCCCCAAACGCAGCGGCGGCTTTATCTCTCCCGCCCGCACGCTGTCACAGTTGTGGTGCGTCTGTCTACCTCCGCCGCCGCTCATATTTTGTCTCCCAGCATTTGCCGTTGCGGTTACAGTGTTTACTCTGCCAGTCAGAGACGAAGCAGAGGCGCCATCACTCATCGCTGCGTCGCGGGAAGCGGGTTGGGGGGGGTGGGGGGGGGAGGGGGAAGGGATGAGGAAATGAGAGGCAGCAGTCACATTTCAGACTGAAAAAAAAAGAAAAAAAAAAAGAAAAAGAGTCCCAGGTGGGTTTACACAGTTGTGAGTCTGAGATAAGCCGAGGGGTCTCGGCTCGCCGCCGGGCACAATTTCCATACAGTTGCCGTGATGCACGGCTGGAGTGGTTTCACATTCAGTGGGGAGGCGAGGGCAGGTTCATCCATACTGCAAGGCCTGCGATGAAGCGTGTCATTGCGGCAACAATTACCCCACTAGAATATTTAGAACCGGGAGGAAAAAGCACTATCTTTAAAGTGGCAGGAGCCGGAATGCACCTGAATGTGGGTATATGGCCCCTGGACCGGTGCTTTCAAACAAGAGGAGCAAAATGGCGAAACTGGACTGATGGAATTCGGCTGATTCGGTTGATTTGTATTTCACATTTTTTAGTACCGCAAGTGCAAGTTGGCTTCTCCAACTGCATTTATCAGTCTTTGTCTTTCTAAGGTGCTTGAATTGAATTGAATTCCTGCCTATCGTGTCACTGTTACGACATTTCAACAAGATCAACAGCAGTACTCCGACATGTCTCTAGATGTCCCTCTCAAGGGTTTGGCGTGCGGGACTGCGATGTTTTGTTTTGCTTTTCTACCCCCTGTGATGAGCTTATCAAAGGATTTTTCAGAAAAATGTTGATGTTTCGGTTTCAAAGACATTTAAGCATCCAGTCCTGAGACATTACAAGACGTGACTTCGCGCTGGTGCTACACATGTCGGTCAAAGCTGAACATTTCAGCCTTCTGACGGCGGGTTTCTGTCTCTCTTTTCATCCAGTGTTGCTTTGATCGCTTCAGAGAAATCCTGCACGAGCTACTTGAAAACCAGCATGTCATTTCTTTTTAAACCGTCATTACATTGAGTCTGTTCTTTTCACAGAGCAACTCCGGAATGTACAACTGAGCCTAAAATATGTTCTTGCGTTTTGTCACATAAAAATTAAGCAGTTTTTTTTTTTTTTGACCGTCTTTGTTGTCTCTGTGTTGTCACCACTGACAGTTGAATAGCGTGAGTCAATCGATGTGGCAGGCGTGGGCACAGCAGGAAAATAGACACGGGTGTTGAAGAAAACACATTGGGAAGATTTGAAACAGGGAATATAAATGTTTGAAAAAAAAAAAGAAAATTACAATTTGGGTTAAATTAGTCTTTTTCAACTTTCTTTCGCTCTGGTTGCACTCTGAAAGCCCGTAGATAAATCTTAATAAGCACGGCTCTTTAGTATCAACAGTGTTTAAACTGCAGGCCTGTGCAAATAGCCTCTTTATTATTAATGCTTGACAGGGCCTCTGGTTGTGCAGCTAAAGGCTCATTAGAACACACTAACTAGTCCCTGGTAGCAGAGAGACGCATGGCTGCGGCTAGTCTCTAATAAAGAACGGACTAATTGGCTAATTATATTCAAAGAAAAAGCTGGCGAGCGCCGCCGCTCATGGAGCTCATATTAACCAGCCGCCTCTTTATTTTTTCCTTAAAAAAAACGTCCGGTTGAAAAATGCAGGGGTCAACTTGTGAGGAAGCTCGACGTTAATGAACACACGGAAGCAAGGTGCGCTCATGCCGTGGCACGCCGACCGTCTGAACACATGTGTGTTAGCCGCCAAAGAAAAGAGAATTTTTTCAATCATTGTGCAGCTCATTAAGTGGAAAAAAAGGCCTTCATTAAAAAAAAAGGAAAAAAAAAAAAGCTTTGTATCTGGGCTCTATCAATCGCCCTGATTAAAGAGAACAGCTTTAAATGAAAACGCCGCTGTGTGCGACGCCGGAGATTATTTTTAATCAGCGGCTTTGTTCAGCTGTTCCTCAAAGGGCGCGCGGCGGTGGCCGACTACCTATTTCTGGGAAATTTACCGCTCGGCTCCGACTTCGGAAGGAGGCCCCAGCGGTCGGCTAAATAAAGGAAAGCCGAGGGAGCTGCGAGATGAAGACGGGGGACGTTGTGTGTGTGTGTGTGTGGGGGTGGGGGGGGTGGTGGTGGCTGGGAATAAAAAAAACAGAAAGATGGGGCATGGAAAACGGTGGCTTGCGGAAGGGGGACGGGGGGGGTGCAGAGCTGACCCGACAGGAAGTCTTTGACAGGGACCCACACGGCAGGTAACAGAGGTGCAGGACTCTGACACAGAAAGCGAGCGCGCGGTCATCCATCACGGCCGCAACTCCGCCTGTCAGGACGGCCAAGCCGGGGGAGGCCGAGGCGGCGCCGGGGCAGATGGGAAGGGAGGATGTGGCCCGGAGTTTTTCCGCCGGTGGAACCTCGGTTGGAGGCGGGACAACAAGCTGATCCGAGCGCACGTGCGCACTCGCACGCGCACGCACGCGCGCGCGGGCGGGCGTTGCACGCTGAGCTGAGATGGGGGGGGTAAAGTGTGTGTTGACCGATGGCCTCGTCTCTCCCTCTGTCCACACTGCAGAGCAGCTGTCTGGAGGGAAGTAGATAGAGCACATCCATCATCGCACGCGCTGCTGTCAGGGAGACCTCTGCAGGCCGCGCTGGAAACACAAGTGTGTGTTTAAGCAAGTGAGTGTTTTAGAGTGCGTGTGTGTGTGTGCGTGCCCGCATCACTCCTCCGCATGTTTTCCATTATTGCAATATCAGGACAAAGACGAGCGGTGGCATGCGTCTATTTCAACTCCTCCCATTTTTATTTATTCATTTATTTATGAATATTGACAGACAGATGTACGACTGGGTCTGTGTAGTCCTGTGCCACTCAACGCCCTCGCGGGAAGTGGATCCAGAGGACATGGGTGGGATTCTTCTGTCTGTGTGCTGCGCTTCCAGCCCATGGAAAACCTCCATCGTGCAAACCTGATGTCAAAGTCTGAGTCCTGACCTGCGTCATTCAATGCAAAAACACTATGTTGTGGATCGATATCTAAGTAGATTGTATATTCAGAAAATGATGATCTGTACTGGCTGTGAAACCATGTCCAAGTGTAAAAGTAAGGGCAAACATAAGATACAGAAATCCTTTTTTAAAATCATTATTCAAATGTTTGCTAAAGGTGCGCAGTGTTTCTTTGGCTGTTTGCCGCTGCAGGACACAACAATCAAACTTAGAGCAACACAACGCAGATTGCAGCTCATTTCACAGCTCACTGACAACACAAAATGCGTCCCCGCCCGTCACAAAGCGCCACCTATGGCCCAGTATAAGAACAAAAATTGTGCTAGCAGTGGTGCTATACTCAAAGAATCACAGAACTAACTTCAAAGCGATCGTCTTAAAGCAGGAAAACCACAGAGTGGCAGAGTACAGAGTTCTTTACTGCCAAATTTCACAAAATCACCTGCTTGCTGTTGCCATCGTTGCTGGCTTGTTGTCAGAAGATTATCACACAAAAACAGCCAGATTAACAAGTGCAAACAAGACAACCTTCCTGGCAATTACGGCATTATATTCAATTTCGTAATTATCTCCGATAGCCTCTGGCACAGAGAAAAACAAAATTAAAGGAAAACAAAGAAGGCACCACCACGGTCAAGTTTGGCTTCCGTCCCTCCGGAGCAGCGACGGTGAAACCGACGGTGATCTTCAGCTGTGGCTCGTGAGCCGTGCCACCAATTTGTTGCCGCCCCGCAGCCCCGCTGCCCCGCAGCTCTCAGGACGCCGCCGTGTTTGTGCCGTAATTACGTTGCATAATACCCAGTCAAGAAAGGGAAAAAAAAAAAAATCAGCACACCAAGTACCACTTTGCTTCCCACAATCACTCCTCCGCCAGATCTTTTTTTTTTTTTTTTTTTTTGCAGGAGCCTCCTGAGTCATTTGATCAAGCCACAGTAAATCAGAGAGCACGCGAGCCGACCTCGAGATTAAAAACGTAACTGAGTTTAGCGTCTCGGAGGCAAAAAGCAATCGGCGGAGCACCGTGTACCTAGTTAGATTTGAGTTGAGACAGATGTTCTGCAAAGCACGATATTGATATTGCTACATATTAGGGCAACAGTCGCCCCGACGTCGTCCCTCTGCGATTACTCAAAGTGCTCCGGCGAAAAAGATCGTGCCTGCGGAGAGTGCCTCGGAGGGTTGGAATTTAATAAGAGTTCAGAAGAGAATCAGGTGCTCGTCACAGAAGTAGAGTAAGTGGACAGGAATGATGTTGGAAGGCATTTAAAAAAAAAGAAAAGTTCTTTATTGAGCGGTTCCTCAACGACACTGAGTCATGCAGCAAATTTAAGGGTCATGACGTTCAATTCACTGATGTGAATTCAAACCAGATTTGTTGCTTTAAAGGTCCAGTGTGTAACATCTGGCCTGATTTATGATTTTCATATCGGTAAAAGCTTAATATACTGCCCATGAATACATTAGTAAGAGTACATAATCACATGAAAATGAAAGTAATGTGGTTTTCCTACCCTTAGAACAGTTCTCAGATACATAGACCAAAACCTTGCTCCCAGTTTGTCACCATTTTGCACTGCCATATTTTTAAGGAAGCCAGGAATGGACAATCCAGCCGGCCTGACAACACGTTTGGTAATTAGGGTGTCTGCTCGTGTCCTTCAGTAACCCAACTCTGAAGAAGGTAGATGAGCTGTCCAGGTCTGGGTACGCAGGCCACTGTAGCTCACTGGCAAGCTCAGCTACTTCAAAATCTCCAAATATTACACACGTAACCCTTTAACATCTCTCCAATTCTTCCACAAACTGTTACATCACGTTTGTGTCACAGTACTGCAGTAAGCAGTGAGCGCTTCCACCTGTGAGTCAGCTGTATAACAAACCCCTGCGTGGAGAACCACCCAAACATTCTGCCAGACGCACGCACCCACACACAACAAAGTCGAGGCTCAAAGACTATTGAATGACTGCATCCCTTCGCCTTCAGAATTCTTTGGTCAGATGACGTGAAAAAAGGAAGGATGTCTAACTGTGGACGTTTATTGCTTGTATGGGAATATTGGATGAGACATGGATTATTCAGGAGCTACTGCGACGGGAAGGGGAGTGCGGCAGCGGTGGCGGTGGCGGCGGCATCCTCCCATCGATTCACTCCATCAATATTGAAGCTGCTAGACTACACAAGGCGGGAGCGTGGCATGGCAGGCAGGCAGAAGCGGCAAAGAAAATGAATCCTATTCATTTCAGGAAGTCAAACATGGTGAGCGTAAAAGTAAAAAGGAAGAACTGAGGAATCTGTTTGTAATCACATTTCTTTTTTTTGTTGTTGTCCTGCGTCAGAGGAGCCGCTGTATCGGACAATACAGTCGGAAAACCTGCAAGCCTTGAGAAAATACAGTGGAGGAAAGGAGGAAAGTGAACCGGTCGCCTCCACCATTCAGTATTCAGTCACTAATTCTAATGACACAGCAAACAGCAGAGCTGCAGCTGGGAGGAGCTGGAGGGTGAACGTAGCCTCTGTTGCTAATTAACTCAGCTTTCTGCCGGCACGGATCCCTGGTTGCAAGGTGGGAAATGAGCTATGCGGCGTCATGGCCTTGTAGCTCTGTCCCCGGCAGCTCTGGGGTCTGATTTTTTTTTGTTTTGTATGGTCGTATTCAGGGGATGGTGATTACACAAGCTCAAATTTTTGTTTTATGACTCCACATTGTCAGGCCGGAAACGGCAGTGCTGTCCTGCTAACTTCACAACAAGCTGACCCGACGTCTTTAGCTTGATTAGCTTGATCGACCAGCTAATACATCATGGATGTGTGTAACCGTTTGATTAAAAGAAAAACAACTGACGGAGCTAACAGACAACGTTTCTGAACACTGCTCCTTGTGAAAGGGACTTTTATGGTACATTGACAAAAAAAAACACTCAAACAACCCCTAAATTCAATGTTTTGTGCTTCAGCAAGGCGTCAACGCTCAAGTACATAAACACACGAGGGGCCGGCGGGGAGCCACGCTAACCCCGCCGTCCATCTGCGAGGAATCCCACCCCTCTTCTCGCCGGCTATGTTGTTGGCCCACGTCGTGTTAGCGGTTGGCCAAATGCCTCTTAGCTGCCCGCTCGCCAGTCCATTAAAGCTCTTAAGAGCATCGAGTCAACAGACAGCCGAGGCGGTCGGCTCCATTACGGGAGGCACAAGGAGGCCAACGCGGCGCGGTAATCGTCCCGCCCCCAGTTTGAGTGATGTTCTCCTGAGGATACGGGCACGTAGGAGCTCGTGCGTGTGAGAAACTTAAGCTTGCGAAAAGTGTGTGTGTGTGTGTGTGTGTGTGTGTGTGTGTGTGTAGTGTGGCCATCAGCGCAAACCTCGGAATGGCAGGTGTAAATTTAAAGTTGTCCAGAGGTGCTCGAGGACGGCGAGAGCTGCCCGATGAGTGCCGATAATCTGTGGCGACTGCCTGCCTCCGAGTGCTCCCGGTAATAAACCTTATTAGGAGATAGCGGCGCACGCTTGGAGCGCCGCTCCGACACCCCTCATATTGGATTTTTTTTTTTTTTTTTGGCGTCACCGTGGCGGCTCTCGAAGAAAAAGTAAACTTTGAATCACAAATCTGTCGAGCGCCCCTGGAGTTGGGTTTCGCAACGCTTTATGATATTTCCTCGCCTCTCGTCAGCGGTCTGACAGAAGCGAAAACCTGCCGACGGATCTTCTCAACCAGCGCCGTATGAAGACGGAAGCCAGGAAGAAAAAAAAAATTGAGGTTGCGATCATTCGTTCCGTTGCCAGCTTATTGGATCGGGTGTTGAGGAAGGTGCTTGAGTTTTGTGTTGTTTTCTATTATGCAAACAGTTGGAGTTTTGAAGCCTCGGATCTCGCATCTGGTCTATGTGGCACTTTTGTGTCACTTTATTAATGGACACTTTATGTGCAACTTTTGGCCCCTTATTCTTTTATGTAGCAACTTTTTGATTTTATCGTCTTTCTGTCTTTTTAATGTCTTTTTGCCCCCTATTCTCTAGTCTTGTACCGCTGTGCCTCTTGAAATTTCCCCATCGGGGATCAAGAAAGTATAATCTTATCCTATATTGTAAAGCCTTTTAATGGGCGCTTTGATGAAAATCAACTTAGAAATTTTATGGAAACTGCAAAATTAAAAAATCTAAAACATTCTCCTCAGTCACAAATAATATTGCTGCACAGTTGCTTGAGGTGTTTTTGGGACTATTCACAAAGTGTTGGATAGAGAAAGTTCTGTCAAATTTTATTTTCCTTTTTTTTTTCCTGAGAGCTAGTAAAACCCTCAAGTTTTAGGAAAACTCGACTAGTGTCACTTTTTTTTTTTTTTTTTTGCAATCAGAAATATGATAATAGGATTGAGTTACTTCATAATGTCTGATGAAGCTGAACCCATACGATTCTCATTTGTCGTAATTTGTTGAGGCTGGAGAGACCTCAATGTGAATGCAGTGAATAATCGTGTTCTTTTTCTTCGGAAGGCTGAAGCACTTACCAAGGGACCTCCAGTCTCTGTTTAACAGACTGAGCGAACTTAAAGAGACAAACACCGCTTGCGTAGGTGAAACCTGGTGCCCAGCATGAAGGCACAACCTTCAGGAGCAGTTGGAAATGATCCCATTGCAGAAAAGAACTAAAAGTAAAAGCCGTTTTTCCTACCAGATAGAACTACCACTCTTTGCATGACGGGGAAGAAGTTTTTTGTTTGTTTCTTTGGAAAAGAATACAACATCATTTTTGAAGGAATTTTTTTTGGACATATTCCCAATATAATGAATGCTCACTTTTGACGGCTACATGGACGAACAAATGAATTCACAAAGTTCTCTGCATTTAGCATGTAACCACTGTAGCTGCTGTATTCCCACCTGAGGAGCTGGTTGGCCCGGCGGCTCTGGTCTTTGGCAGCATGGAGGGATAAACGGCCGCATTTCAGAGCAACGGCTGCAACACTTTGTGGCGCTTCTCATCAATTTTGCAAATTAATTGTCTGGCATGTGTCTTTGTGGCCTTTTCATGATCGTTGCATAGAAAGGGCTTTCATTTTTATTAACTCTGCAATTATCCAGTTGATTTCTCTGTGTTGGACAAGTTGGGAAAGATATTAATCACTCATCACTTAGCCAGTTGATTTAAATAATTATGTTTTAATTGCACCATTTAGGGCAGAAAATACGAAACAAATGCGAACAAACCAGCCCAAAGATTATGGGCTGATAATGACTGTATTTTGTTAGGCGTAAATTTATACATTTATATTTGTGTATTTCTATTTGTTGCTGTATTTCTCGAACCTCTTCCCGCTTATGGAGTGCGTGCGTCTGTGTGTGTGTGCGCGCGTGTTTGTTTGCAATGAAGAGATAAACACTGCTGCAGCCATAGTACTTGCTGCTCACAACAAATCACATTGGGACACTGTTACAGCGCAAGGTAAATTACAGTCATGCACAAGTGCACGCACCCGCACACACGCACACACACACAAACAGAAAAACAATGTAGTCATCATCATGTCCCTGACTAATATTCTCATTTATACGTTCTATATGGAACAAAATATGAAGCCAGCTGTGAGCGGCTTCGATAAGTGCTGACGCTTTAATGAACATCGCCGCCATAAATACAGTACGCCGGGCGGGGAAGGCAGGCGGAATACTCGACAGAGAAGCTAATAAGACTGATTGATTGGACGCTCTCATTTCTAATTGCCTTAATGAAGAATTAATACCGTCGCTGGATATTTGCGAGAGCGATAACGTGCTAACGCTTCGGGACGCTGTCGGAGGATATGCAAATAGCCAGCAGCTACCTGCCGAGGACGGGGGAGCCGCGAACAGCGTTTTCCTTTATTAGCATGGAGGTCACACTTTTTTGGCGCTAGCCGGCTAATTAGCCTGGAGCTGACCGTTGGCACCGTTGCAATTATAAGTCGATGTGCCCTTTTCAGCGCACAGCAGTAGTAGCAGCAGCAGCAGCAGCAGCTTTTTTCTTTCTCCCGACTTTCTCCTCGCCTGAGCGTCGCCCCGTCTGAGTGGCAGCGACAGGCTGGGCCAGAGTCAGACCATCACACCTCCGAGGTGATGGATTTCTCCGAGGTGCCGAGAGGAACAGCAACAGCTCAAATGTGTCGCATCAGAGGATTTACAGCAGGGCCGCAAACAGAGGGGTGGCGCAAGTGTAGCATTTTGTTTCTTGCTAAACAACATGACGGGATGAAGGACGACTGCAATCCAAGTCTTTTATTTTCCTCCGCCGTTGCCTTTCTCAGAATGAGAGTGACGAACTGAGAGTGCAGAGTCAGACCGGTGGGTCCACTTGTCCACAACCCTGTCCCGGGTTGGGTCATCGCTAGGTGGAGTCACTCTCAGTACTGCAGCCTCCCCTCTTTCAATTTTGTGTGCAAGGATTTTCTACAGACAAGATTGGACACACTGAAATGGTTTTTGATTTGATTCAAAGACTTGCAATGGCAAGTTTTATTTTTTTCCTGCAAGCAACAACTTGCATAGACGTGGATCCTCCGTCAGCAGCAGCACAGAATGATAGATTATCCCAGTGGTTCTCGTACTTTCTCTGTCACGCCCCACCTTGGAGGAAGAACATTTTTCACAGTACAGCGTCAATTTCAGCGGCAAGCTAAAGTAGAGCATATTGTGTGACAGGCTGTAAACACAGGGCTAAATATACTGTTTTCAGAGTTTTACAGAGATTTTATTTGAACAATAAGAAAGTGCAACACCTCTGCGCCGCAGACAAACATCTGAAATTGGATACAACGGAGGACCTTTAAAATCACACTCTCCCAAGTTCACAATTGTATTGTTTGTGCGTCCGCATGCGGAGAGGAACACGTTCCCTGACCTTTTCCCTCATTTTTCTCGCAGGTGTGAGTCTCGGCCGAACAGGCGGACTCGTCGGTCAGAAACGTTTCTCGTCAAAACGTTTCACACCTGCCCGCTCGCGACGGGGGAGACGACGACTTGGGCGACACCTGCTCCGACCTTCGACCGACGCGACACCGACCTCTGGGAGACCAGAAAAACCTGCTCCCTCCTTTCTTCCCTCGTCTTCCTCCTTCCCTCCATAGGTCAACTCATTCATCTTGAGGCCCGCCGAGGCGTCAGAGCGGAGCGCGGCTCAATCGATCAGGAAGTCCACCTGCCCTTTGTTTGCGTTGTGTACTTGCGCTTGTGCGTGCGCGCGCTTTCGTGTGCCTTTGTACCCGCTCAAGAGTTCCGACCAAAGTGTTTTAGCGGCAGCCGCGAGGCGGCGGTGGCCTTTTGCCTCTCGCGTCCCTTCTTTGCCTTCTCTCCTCCCGGGACTCTCGGAGCACTTCACTTCTTTCTCATCTTTTTCCTCTCACCTGCGTTTATCTACTTTCAGTCCTCACAGCCCCCTAATTCCTCCCCCAATCCCTTCGCCCGTCCGTCGCCCTTCACTCTTCTCCCGACCCCTGCGTCTAATCTGCCTCATCTCTCCTTCCGCCGCTCCGCCCCCCCAACCTCCGCGTCTCACTTGCCAAAAGCCGGAAAGAGGGAGGGGGAGGATGACAGCTCTATGGCTTTGCCGAATCCGCCGTCCGCTTGCCTTTCAGTGACACCTAATTAGCCACTTGTCATGAACGGGGGCGGACTCGCGAAAAAGGAAGGCACAATGTGGCGGGCAGATAACGGGGCCACCGTTGCCGGCGACGCCACGAGAGGTTGAGGGGCGGAGAGTAGGATGGTGGTGGTGGTGGTGGTGGTGGTGGTGGGGGCAGCAACAGCAGGGGATTGAGATGTGGATATATGTGGAGGGGGGGGAGCAGGTGTGTGGAAACAGAGAGGCTCAGGAGTCACAGTGTCACAGCTGAGTTCTCACGTGAGATTTGTGTCGGTCCCTTAGCATGAGCTAATAGCACATGGCACCACCTCAGTGTGTCACACACGCACACATACACACACACACACACACACACACACACAAACTCGCACCCACGCCTTCTTGAAGACACAATGTCAAAAACGTGCAAAAGTTGCAATGACGTTGAAGATTAAATCAATAGTGACTTAGGAAAGTGCTGTCAACAATTATCATGAAACACTTCTGTCAGTCCGCCAAGTGGCCGTACCCGGGAGTTCCTCTGCGCAGGGGAGCGGTTCCGGAGCAACAGCGACCTTCCAGCACGGGAGAACTGCAAGGTCGCGTCGACCACGAGTGAGGTGACAACCAAATGTACACAACAGCTTAACTTCAGTTTGATCTGCTGTTTGCGTCAAAGCTAGCCTACAATTTTAACACAAAGAGCGAGAGTTAAAGAAAAAGGTCACTGTTTTGTCAGAATTGAGTGTTCACTGTTTAATCGTGTCTTTATGTAAAATAGTGTTTGTATTTTTTCCACAGATTTTTTTAAAGTCAATTAAGAGAGTAAGTTTGCTCTAAATTTGCTTGATATTTTATGTCAATGCACAAACAGAGCAGGTTTCCTGGGCTTTGCCACTCTGTTGTCCCCCACTACTTGCAGTGGCTGCCACTTTCTCCCTTCTTCTAAGTGATGACAGGCCTGTGTGAGCCAAAATTAACCATAGCTATAACTGGAACTATAACCACCCTCCTCCCACTTCATGTTACTGCAGCCTGTGACATCTACACTTCTCGCCTGGAAGGCCTGTGGCTCTGCATGACGTCAGTTGCCCAAAGTAATGTTTTACCAGCTGACTGGTAACACTGATGAAGTGTATGTTTATCGGTGTGTGTGTGTATGTGTGATTGAGAGCGTGTGTATTCGCCTGCATATGAGAACGCAGCCTCTTGGCAGAAGCCACTTCCCACCACTTCTTATTGATAAAGAATGAATGGCAGTAATTAGGCAAGCGGAGGTGGCTAATAGCATGTGGAGGGGACACACACACACACACACACACACACACACACACGCACACGCACACACATTTTCCACCCTGAAGTGATTGAAGGCATTTGACTCCAAGTGTCAGCTGCAGAAATGCACTAATTAGATAGTGTCTCTATTCGCTTTACTCAGGTTCATTTGGCAGTGCAATGGAAATGACACTTTTGTTGCACCTCAGCATGGAGCACAGCTGTCGTGTAGCCGCAGTGAACAAAATGAACAAAAGAGCCAAAATGAAGAAAGAGTAGAAAAAAAAAACCCAAAACCCAGAACTTCCGTTACTGCTTTGCAGCCATGGGGTCCTGAGGTTGAATCTCATTGCGGGTCATTTTCTGTGGCGGTCACATCTTTTTCTCCAGTTGTATATCATCATGCAAGTCGTGTAACGTCGTTCTGCTGCTCATGTCTTCTGGCTCGGCTCGCTGAGCATTTATTTCGCTGTCAGCACACTATTGGCCTTCCACCCCTTCCCTATATATATTCTTGTTTGCTCTGTAACTGCTGAGGATATGCAGGGACCTGATTTGTTTTGTTGTACACAAATACCACATGGTTCACATTCAGTGTTTTCTCCAAATATATATATATATATATGTATATATAAAAACAGCCTGAAAATATAAACTTAATCATTAATGTTCTGTCCTTTGCATCCCAAACACAATTTGTTCCTGCACCGGTTTGTTTTGGTACCGCATGAATGTAACAGATACCAGCAATATGATTTTGAATACAGCTCCTTTAATAATCAAGCCGTGCATTTTAACATTACTCTTCTTAGTTGTAGCAGCAGCAGCATCTCTAATATTTCAGAATGCTAGCAGGTCACACGCAATCCCTCACCGTTTCAGAACCTCCTTGGAAGTCTGACAACAAGACAGCATCACTTTTTTTTCTCCAAAAGTAACCATGTTTTTCAGCACCCTGGTCCCTCCGTAGCAGGCGGGCCTCAGCCGTCAGGGCGAGACAGAGGATGTGTGGGCTTGTCGCGCTCACTAAAGCTTCTCAAAGTCTTGAGTGGATGATCAAACCGGCTGGAATTGCAGAAACCCCCCACCCCCCCGCCCCCAGGACGTCGACTATACAATGCTTTGAACGTGAAAACACATTATAAACCCCAACAAGTGGTCCAGTGGGATCGTACATTCAAGTCTGCGCGCGCGGGTGTCCGAGTGCGTGTGTGCAAATTGAGCGCCATGCTATGAATCACATTATGTCCAAGTCAGTCAAAATCAAACATAAAAGAATCGTTGAAGTCTGCGCGGAGCAATCAATGTCGAACCAACGCGAAACCTGGGTTGCCGTTTCAACTGAAGGGCTTCACACAGAGTTAACGACGAGCCTTATTTTGCAGGTCTTAAGTGTTATTGTAAGTAAGTAAGTGAAATTTTCAGGCAAGTAAAAAAAAATGGTTAAGGGAGCTTAGGCGTGCGCAAGGTAAACGAAGCAGCATTGTCAGGACTTATTAAACCAGACCTTTGGTTTTTCTTTTTGCGGTCTTTCAAAAAAAGCACTTAAGACTCAAAGGTTAGTCAGCCATCATAATAGTAAGTTGGCCAATTTCCTTGGAGTGCAACAGTTGAAATAGGTGTTTTTTATAATCTAAAAACAGTCAACTGGCAACTGTATCGGCCTGTTTGATCTATAAAATAATGATTTTGTTCTTAATTTGCCTAGATTTAATATTTGCGTGCTTTATTTTCAGAACCTCAAACGTGCTGAACTTGAGAGGTCCCATATTCTGTCGGTATATATTCAGATCTTCCTTTTTCTTTCGTTATTTTTCCCAGGCTACAGTGGAGTAGTCTCCTTGGATTGATTTTCCATGAAACTTCAAAGAAAAAAAAAAAAGCTGTCTTAGCTTCTTGCAAGAACAATAGCAGGAGAAGAAAAACTATGCTGCCTTATTAGGAGATTGAGACACCTGGCCCAGGCTAACCTCAGCACTCACCTGAGAGATGTATCAGGAGCCTTTTTGATGTCACAAGGGGACAATTAGCTTGAAAAGTCAGTTTCAGCACACGTGAAAAATTAATATTGAAGCCGCTGGTTTAAAGGCTGGGGACACTTATTGTAAGAAAACATTGGGAAAGTGGATTTTTCATAACGTGGGACCTGTAAAATTTGACATAAGCCACACAACAACACAAATCACTCATTCACATAATACACGGTGCGTTCAATTGACCAAAAACAAAACCTCCTTAGCATATCTACATAAGCCTCTACATCCATTTGCGTTTAATTGTGTCGCTAATGGTTGTGAACTACTAAATGTTCCTTTCCCCCCCTGCTAAATCGCCCTGCATTGTGTTGCAGAGTCCATAAAGCGCTCGGCAATCGGTGCGTTTAAAAGATTGATAATAATTGCGGCAACGGGCTTTCTCTTGTTTATTGCTTCGGCTTTACGGACACATTTTTGCTTTTGGAACCATTGCTGTCCAGGATGAAGGAGGAGGAGGAAGAGGAGGAAGAAGATAATACTCGTTATGACCAACTCACACACACGCACACACACGCACACACACACACACACGCACGCACACACACACACGCTCACTCTACTGCTCCTTATTTTTCTCCTTTTAACTGGTACACACTGAAATTTCCCTTTCCTCCCTTCTCTCCCCCCTCTCTTCCTCCCCCATCGCTGTAGGAGGTTATGAATATGGATGGAGGCTGCTGCAGAGGGGAGACGAATAGGCCATGGTTTACACACACACACACACACACACGACTTTGTTTCTGAGAATGTGTCGGTGCCTCTTAATGTCCATTTCCATCTGCTCGGCTTCAAAAGTGTGCATAAATGTGCCCCGGCACGACTACTCAATATTTTCTTTTCCCCCGATGCATTTGTGTCTGGGATCCAGCGGCACTCTACATGTTTTGCTCTTAACCTGTTTCGGTATTCTCGGCGCTCGCCGCCACCGCGACTCGGAATCCTATTTTTCATAGGTCATTAATTCGCTGTAAAACAATCAATGGCGCCGTGTTGGAACAAAGCTCTCTCTCTCTCTCTCTCTCTGACTACAATAGATGGGAAGGGCATATTTGTGGTGGGATCAAAGGCTCGTGTTTCATTTGGCTGACACCCCGGTGCCTGCTCCCCGTCTGCCTCCGTAATGTAGGTTATGTACAGCTCAGATCCGTGTAGCGCTTTACTCGAAATTACCTCAAAATGTCAGACTGTCAGTCTGCAGCGGCTGCCTTTCGGACTGCAAAAAAAAACAAAAAAAAAAAACAAAATACACAAAAATAGAGCCTCTAGCTCCCTCATAATAAAAGCACAAAGCGAAACGGCTCACGAAATGACAGCGTTTATGTAGGAAGGGAATGTTTTGGATAGTATGTTAGGATAGATTAGGATATTATGCTGCTGCTGCTGCTGCTGCTGCTGGTGTTACTGTGGATATAGCAGGGCAGCGTTTTTTCCCCCCCCTCATTCAAAAACCTCCTGCTAGAACTGAGAATATTTGCACAAATATTCTGAAAGCTCACAGTCACACTATTCCATCCATCAATCCACGTCGGGTCGATGCCTATCCTGCCCTCAGGGTGTCTGGGTTACATTCTGGGCAAGTCGGCAGTTCATCGCAGAGCCACACAGAGAGAGACGACCATCAACATCAACACTGACGTCCACAGTTAAAGTCACCAGTAAACCCGCCGCGTGTGTCTTTGGGACTGTGGGGGGAAGCTGGAGACCCCACTACTACCACCACTGGTTGAATTGGCGCTGAACGCATCCCATGGGGTTGCAAAACGAAAGTAATACGTTCGCATATGTCACAGGCTGAAGTGAAAAGTCTTGCCCCAAAAATGCATAATCACAACACAAAACGCCTACATCAGAAGAACCAGTAACTCTAGTTTGACTCTTGACTTTTCAGCAAACCATCGCCGACGACGTGGACGAGCGACCTGGTCGCTGATTCACGCCAACGTTCTCATACACGGCTAATAAAAAGGCGCAAAATGCATTGACACTTTTTCAACCTCATGCAGAAACGTGGCTCTGGCATGTGCTCAACACCGACGCACGGCTGCATTAAAACGTCCTTCTCACAAGGTAAAGACAGTCCGAGAGCCTGCATCAGCCTGCATCTATCTTTTTTTTTTTTTTTTTTTTTAATCATGGAAATCACAAGTGAGAATTATGCGACCCATAATCCAGCCTTTTGAATATTACAGAATACAGCATTGCTGAAAGACAAGAGGAAGGGAGGGAGGGAGGGAGGGAGGGAGGAGGGGCCGCATAACAAAAATTTGTTTAGCTTTTTTTTTTTTTTACAACGCAGCGCCTGTAAATCACTGATTCTGTCGACAGCTTGTTAATTTCACCGCCTTTTCTGCCTTTCTTTTTTGGAGCAATTAAACCAGACAATTGCTGCAGTGGAATTGGCTGTCTGCAGCCTGAAAGAGGCTCCACGCCAAATACTCAGGAGCCAATATCCTCCTCGTGCCTCTTTTTTTTTTTTTTTTTTTTTTTTTTATTCTCTCGCCTCTTTCTCCCTGCTGCCGGCTTGCGGAGGCTCCTCAGACGTGATAACACGAGTGGCCAAACAATGGAGCCAAGTTTCTGCCAATCACAGTCACAGTCAATCAAACACAATTGGCTTTCTGCTACGATGGCCGCGGTAAGCACGCCGCAGTTATAAACTTTTCGGAGAACACCATTTTGACATGTGTAATTGTTGGGTGTGTGTGTGTTGGCTGGAGTTGCCGGCACAGAAAGGCAAAACCGAGTTGTTACTGGAAGTCCCCGCTCCGACTCTGAACACGTCGTGGAATTTTGTTGTTTTTCTGTTTTTTTTTTGTGTTTTTTTGTTTTTGTTTTTTAATATCTCCCTGCACGTCTATCAGACGTAGGCGAAAACAATGCTGAGGATCACGGCATAAATTTTAACCTCCCCCAGCAGCCGAGTCTCTGCCGGCTCTCTCGGGCCAACGCCTTTTCCACAGCTCTTCCCTTTTTTCTTCTCCCCGCTCCCGGTTTTCTTACCCGGTTATCGTGACAGCGACTGAGGAGGAAATGAAACAACGCAGCCCGGAACCCACAGCTGTCAGAGGTATTCAGCTTTCAAAACAAAACGCACTATTGTTTTGAATAGGGAGAGGAATTTTTTTTCCTCATTTTTTTTGTTTCTCTCCCCTCCCTCTGTACCTGTCTTGGGTACGGATGAGGCAGGGAACAGTAGCGGTGACAGAACTGGGGTGATTGAAGGCTTGGGAAAATAACAATTCTTGGGAAGTCTTCAAAGTTTGAGGGAAGAGCGGCGCTCTCTGCCGAACACTTCCCCCAACGCGCATTCCAGGCTTTTGACAAAAGCTGCTGGCTGGATGCCAAACGACGGCGACATGCTGCTGATTGGGGCTGAAGTCTACGTCACGAGGCACTTTCACCAAAGGAGCCCAAAATTGTGTTGGATGCCTTCTTGTTTGTGGGTGATCAAGGGGCTATTTTATCCTGAAGTGAAAATTCACACATTTTGTCACTCTTTACCATTTCGATGGAGGCATTTTCTAATCTGCATAATCATTCTGGAGTTTCAAGGAAGGATTTTTTATTTTTTTTAAACCCATTTCGTATTCAATGCAGGTCCACAGTAATCATGCGTTCAAACATAAATGTCAGACAAAACCATGCTTATGGAAGCCACATGGACACAGCTCTTAGTCAAGGAGGTTAAATGCTGGGTTGCCAGTTCTGGACTGACAAATTGGACTTCTGAATCTTCGGACAGCAGGGGCAGCATGGAGATGCGTCGCGTTTTTTTTCTCTTTTTGCATTACAGTACAGTACGTTCTTTGTAATTGTCATGAATTGTTTCCCTTTGTGAACCTCCAGCACTGTTACCTGGATTAGAAGACGTGTCAAGGGCCACCATCCATCAACAGCCAAAATCCAAACAACAACAAACAGCAAAAAAATAAATAAAATAGAAACCACTAAATGTACCACATGTCTTACCTCGCATGTTGTGATCTCACAGCAGCCATCAAACACTCACCGTCCATCCCCAGGGACCCTGGGGAGCTTTTACTTCCATGACTTGCACTTCTATGTTTGTACATGACACAGGGTTGAGGTCATCATAATGCAACACAGTCTTTTCTAATGCTCATTCTTGACTAACCAGCCACACGTAGCGGCTGCGTCCTGCTTGGATAAAACATTTTCTCTCAACATTTCCACATTATTTTCAAATCTCTAGTTTTGTTCCTGCCAAAGCGCCCAAAGCTCAGAAGGACAAATCGTGACGTGATTTAGAGAAGCTGTAACTAGACTCCAGGAACATTTGTTTGCTGCGAAATTTTCAGTCGCACCAGCGAAGCCCTAAATCCCACACAAGCAATAAAGTTCATGTATTTATATATTGATCGCAGCGTTTGTTGTCTCCCTGAAATAATTGGGGTTTTGACAGGTGCCAGGACTCTGTCGTGGTTCCACGGCCACAACGGAGGAGCCGGGCTGCCGAGCTCACGCCCATCACTCACCCTCCGCTGGAAGTGAATGACACTGTGTCTTTTAATCTGACAATAACTCGATTTAGACGTGTGATGTCACCTCGAGCTGCCAGTGCCGCTGTGTCAGATCGGTGTTGTTCATGGGAACACTTTAAAATAATGAGATTTTCTCTGTCTGCAGCATTTTCAATGTGTTTTTTTTCTTTTAAACAACTCTACAACAGATCTGCGGCCGCGGGAGAAGCGACGGGCGAAACCGAATGACATAATCTCTCCACGAGCTCCAGGAGACGGAGAGATTTAGCAGAGCTGCGCAAGCGGGGAGAGCAGCAGATGACCGGCAGATGGAACCGGGGCTGGCCGAGCCTGATGACCAGCTGCTTCTCCACCGCGGGGAGGCCGCGCTCTCCCTCCGCCGGCGCCGCTAATCCTCTCCTACCACTTCCAGTCACAAGCCGTGACCTCGCCACCTCACGCCACCGCAGCCGCAGCCGCCGCCGCCGTGCTTCCCAGAGACAAAGTCAGAGCGGCGGCGCCGCGGGAGCGGGAAAAAAAAAAAAAAACAGCGCCCGCGTGGCAGAAGGTCGGCCCATCGCTGTGACCTGGGAGTTGGCGATGTAATTTCAGCACCGCGCCATATCTCCCCACACGATTTTTCCGCCCCGCTACCTGCCTCCTGCCCGCGATGACGCTAATCTCCCGCAGTTTCGACGCAACGTCCTGATCTCTCCCGCCGCGCCTCCGCTCTCCTTTCCGGCCCCACTGTTATTCCCTGCGATTCGCACGGAGCAAATTCACTTTATTTCACGCCTCCATCTGTAGTCATTACCAAAAAAAAAAAAAGAAAAGAAGAAAAGAGCAGAGGAGGAAGGATCACCTGACATGGCTCGCCATCTGTGATGTATGCGTGTCACAAACTCTCCCGCTAGATTTGCTTTCGGCTGATACTTTTGTGAATCTAATCCGCCGTGTTTTGCCGCGGCGCGATATCATCACCCGCTGGTTTGTGTAACTTTGGCACAGGTTTCAAATTGCAATTTGCTCCGCAGGGATCGAGGCTCATCTAATAAAAGCACCGGTTGCAGGGAGACATATAGGGAAAGAGCACGCAGAGTGAGAGCTGTGTGGGGAAACAGTCAGAAATGCAATATTTCAATATTCGAGAGGCGAGCGTCTAATTGGTGCGCGGGTATTAAAGATGCATCCTTTAGCTTCAGCGGTTAGTTTATCATTTTGAGGAATGCAAAGATTGTGTAAATAGTCCGTCTTGGAGGTGCTTTGGAAACTGCTGTGGATAAATCTAGCCCCAAAAACATACAGGCTGTTTTAGCTTTCTGTTATCTAACTACAGTTCTAGCAGCATTGCGACCCGGAACGACCCATTTTGGCGGAAATATTCTGCAGGAGACCCGGCAAAGGAATAAAACATACAGCTCTTTGCAAAGTGGTAGCGGCACTCAGGGCCCCCGAGAGTGGATGTTAATCTTTCCACAAAATATATATACTTGGGTCAAGACAGGGTAAAATCTCTTCTGACAAAGTGAAGCAACTTTGCGAGGCAGGGAAAAGTGGAAATGCTTGCAAAATAAATGTTGGCAAAGGGAAATGGCATTATTTGGAGCTTCATGGGGGAATTGTCAGACTCAACTTCAACACAGGAGGAAACACAGACTTTGTTTGTTTCTTCTAAAATGCTTTGGATTAGGTAGGGACATCCCCTACACTCACACACTCACACTCACACACACACACACACACACACACACACACACGCAGACTAAACTCTCTTGAGGAGAGTGCTTCTAGTTTCGAGAAAGTTAATCAAGCATTTACAGGTGATTTTGCCATGGTTACTGATTAATAATTATAACAAAGACTTTCTCTCGACTTTTAAATTACTTTGAGTCTGTGGCCCTGTTTGCACTTGGTCATTTTGTGCGTTTTTCGTATTCCGATCGGCAAAAAACACACGAAGTAACCAAGTGCAAACAGTGGTGGTTTTGGTGGTCGCATCGCATGAAAACGCATTTGTCACGGACGTGCGAACAGAATGCAGCTCAGACCACATTAAGGACCGCCTACTCCACTCACCTCTCCCGTGTACGTACTTGGTCAGCGCCCCACCTCCCTGCGTCGTCATTATAAAGTTACAAACAAGAAGCCAAAACAAATCATTTTTGTTAGACTCGTTTATTAGCATGCTAATACATTTCATTCCGCATTAGCGTATTTTGTCTGCGGAGCAGCGGTCGCACTTTCCCCACATATGTGATTAAATGTGCGACGTTGCATCCCAAATTTGCCAGCCACCGTTGATCCGAAAATAAAGTCGTCACCACTCTGTCCCACCAGTCGTTACTCCTCGTTCCGATCCATACGCACGAGCTGCAGTAGAGTTAAAACCAGTGATATAGTCCGCAAACAGGAAGTTGATTCTTATTCGCTGTCATGTAAAACTCGGGGGGGTGTAATGCGATCACAACTGGCACGCTCGAGACGCCTGTAAGTGTTCACTGTGAGTTTTCTCACCCTTGAAAATGGAAAGACGACGCGTGAGACTCAGGCTCAGGTGGGCGGGGCTTAGCCTTTGCATTAATTAGCATGTCGTCATCTCGTGACGGCCGCTGCGTTGTTGAGGGTGACGACTTGTTGGCCATTGGCTGATGTGGCTGCAAGCGGTGAGAACTGAATGACCAGCCCCTGATCAACCAGCCATGAATGACAAGCCATCAGCACAGGCCTAAAGACTGACAGACGCATGTTCTAATTCAGGACACTAATGATGCCCGCGTGCATCCCCGCGTTCAGACAGTGAGCTGAGAACACCCAAGGGCTCCAGCGGTCCAATGCCATGCACTCATTAGCTTTTCTCTTTTTTTTTTCTTTTCCCTTCCTCCACCGGGTCGAGTCAACACCAGCGCCAAAATTTCCCAAAGACGAAATCAATGTCTCAGCCACCTCAGCGCAATTTTAAAAGGCATCACGAACAAAAAGTAATTTTCTTTTGATCTGACAAAGTTGGGTCATTCCAAAGACGCCTTGAGAGCACAAAAAGCCTCATCATTTCTACCGGGGTGCCTTCCTCTGTCTTTTCATGTTTTTCAGAGACGAGCCGATGGCTTCAGAACTGCTCTGTGGGGCTGTCCTCGTTAGGGGCCGTGCAATCTAGTGCCCAGAACTGTGAACTGCCTCGCTGAGAAGACTTCTGGATCCGTCAGCTGTCACAAGTCATGAATCAGTGACACAAAATTAATTATTGTGCTGTTTTGTTCATTTGGACAGTAATGAATCACATAAACGTCCCCCATATGGCCATTATCTTCATCACAAAGTGCCCGATGCCTCCTCAGAAAACATCCACCAGCTCCTCCTGACCGGCTGCTTGGACAACTGACCCGGCGAAACCGCCGCCTCAAGGGCGAGTCTGCAGCCTCACCTTCACCAGCGCCAGGAGGAGAACTCTCACAAGTCAATTTATGGAGTTCACACAGGCACCACACTATTCACCTTCAAGGTAGAGAGAGCCTGAATGAAAGGGTGCTCAACCATGGCGCCGCGCACCTCCGCCCGTAAAAGGAGCCCATTTTAATTCATAACACAGGCGGACAAAAATGCACTTCTATTAAATTGGAAATGACATCGGGGTAAAAAAACAAAATCACATTTTGCCACAAGCCAAGAGAGAGAGAGAGAGAGAGAGAGAGAGAGATGGAGAGAGAGAGAGAGAGAGAGAGAGAGAGAGAGGGAGATTAGGGAAACTAAGTGAAGAACTCAGCCGGGACAATTTAATTGAAATCTCTAAAGGGATTGGCCAGCTGAGTCAGAAGGGGAGAAACATGCTATAGTATAGGTAAGGGGGGGAGGAGGGAAAAAAATAATCATCAAAGTTTTCAGCTGGAATGTCATTTTTCACGCGGTTCAGAGGGAAAGGTCATCTGGACTCCTGCAGTATTAATGTAGCACCATTTATGATTGATTTTCAATCATTCATTAAAACTTACCATGCTCCAAGGCACAAAGCTGTGATTAAGAAACATTCTTCCAGCCCTCAGTCTGGCCACCAGTCCTTCCCCTCCGCTTCGGGCTCACTTGGCCATTCCGTTTCATTATTTAGTTCTTAATTAAAGCACCTACAGTTATGTCCCAGTGTACGCGCCACTTCATAGCTGTGCACTTTTTCCCCCCATCACTACTGAACGAGACAGTCAGGCCAGCAGCGGAAGCCGTCGGGGCTGTGAATGTTGTTTACATGTTGCCTCGCAGACTGTCTGACGGTCTCTGCGTCTCGCTCGCTGTCTCAGACGAAGGAAGTTGCTATTAAACACAACTGGCACAGCGCCAGCAGATGCTACTGGCATGAGAACTATGTTTTCTTTTGGTCATAAGGAGGCAACGTCAGATATGCGACACTGGGTTACACGAAACTCCAGTAATTTTTCACCTCACAATTTACTGCTGCTTTTGCATTGTCCTGATTCTGGCAGAATTAATTAAGGTTTTGTGCAAAGTGAAAGAGCTAAATGGTCCTGTTGTTTTCAAAACTAAAGCATTATTTTCCATGAATGAACATTTTCAAATTAGGAAAACAACTGCCTTCCCATTAGAATACTTGGCAACTGTCTATCAGCGTGAGTGCGAACGGTTGTTTGCACCCACGCGACCCTCTGTGAAGGATATGACGGTCATGGAAAGCAAACAGGTTGGATGGATTGTATTGCCACCGACCGTCGTCATAATGGCCGCAGAAATTAAAATTGACCAGATGTGTGCAGACGCCTCATGCTTTGCATCTCATGTTGAGCGTCAGGCTTTGGGGGCTAATGACTCATTAAGTATGACCAACATAATTAACACACACGTCTTGCTTATGTCAGTGGTTCTCAAACTTTCTCTGTCACGCCCCGGTTTCTGGAGTTAGGGTTTGGGTTGGGGTTACTGCTGGAACTAGGGTTAGGGTTTCGGGGTTCCTCATGGGCTATAGAAGCCCCAAATTTGACGTGGCTGCGTCTTGAGGGATCCCGATGAACCTGCAAGTGGCCCCATGTCTCTAGGACAAAGTTGACTTTTGACCCCGTAGACTTGCATGGCATTATGTCAGCCAGCGTTCAACCAGACAGAGGGATTTCGCTCCTCTGGTCTATCCAAGTCCGCTCAGAGGCAGTTTTTTGGCCCCGCCCACTGACGCAATCCAGACATATCTATTCTGAATTACTTCTTAGGTAGGCATGATGAGGATTTTTTTAGCCGATATTCTTTTACCATTTCTGGTTTATCATTTCTGACCTGGGGTTCGTTCGCATGGGAAAGTTTTTTTTTTTTTTCATTGCTGTGACCTCAGGAATAATTAATACCGCCGTTGTTTGCACAGCACAAATTGTTCCAACTAATTGACTTTTGGCATCAAATTAGAATTTGAAATCCATCATTTCACAAACATTGAATAAATAATAGTGTAAATTTGCTGTTGTTGACTCAATAATGGGTATAAATTGGGTGTTAAAGTCCTCATGGATCTCTTCCTCGGCTTTAAATGTTGCTCTTCATCAGCGGCCAATGACGGCCTCAACGGTCGACGTCCATGACAAACCTCTCTGTGCCATCAATGAGTCAACCATGCGTGCACAGTGAGCCTAAGGCCGACGCCTAACACTGCATTTGTTTGTGCACATGGCCTATTAACACAGTAACGTCGCCATGGACCGACAGCCTGCTTTCACGCAATCTGGGGGGGTGGGGGGGTGGGGGGGAGGCAGCGGGAGGGGGCGGGGGCTGGAACGTCGCCGCAGCTGCATAAGCCGACAATCTATCAATTGATCGGGGCATTTCTGCCGGGCACGGAAGTTCACCAGCAGGCAGGGCGCCAGTCCTCTGGAGAGGCGAGATGATCAGTGCAAACACGAGACCGCAAGACTGTCAATTTGTGACGGGCGAGCCAGCGATGTGACATATGCAAAGGATTATTCTGCCGCTTGCGGAGAGCCATGAAAACAAGGATGAATCACGTTCTAATGCACTGTGACTGAGGCATGGCGCGGCTGCGCTCGCTGCGCCGCGGCTAAAAGCTCCCGTCTCACCGTGACACCGCCAAACACGGCAGTAATAGCCGGGTGCATTGTTGGCTATGCCGTCAGCCGCGTATTATCATTAATATCCTGAGCACTATTCTGGCTTGTGAGGCTAAAATTGTATCTCATGGGGTTTAAATGTATTTGTGAGGTTGGGGAGTGATGCTCGGCTAAAACGGTCGTGTTTGTGACAGCTGCATCCTTCATTTTTTATTTTTTTTTACTCTGGAAAGGTAGGGATCCTTAAGACAACACAGGGACCTGCAGTACAAGACAGGAACAGCAGGGGCAGCAGTTGCTTAGTTAAAGACTCGCAGGCCCTTGTTGGCAGGCTAATCTCTCCAGCAGCTGCCACTGTGCAGAATGCCACAGTGTTTTTTTTTTATCCTCAGTTTTATCCTGGATGCTCATTGGTCGGATCATATTTCAACCAGTCAAAGACACCTTTGCAGATCAGAGCGTTCAAATACATCACTTAGACTTTGTGTTTCAGCTTAAAATGATGAATAATTAATGATTATTCATAGATTTTCTGTCAATGAGTAGAATGACAGCCCCACTATTGGAAAAGCCCCCCAAGCGGTTCTGGTATAAGATTCTCTATCTTTGGTTGTCTGTCTGTGACACAAAAATCAAATCATACAAAAACAAAATAAATAAATTAAAAAAAAGAAAACCAGTCTGTTTTTTCAGTCATATATTTAGTGTTTGAAGTTTTGTTTGTCTCGTGAACCCGGGTCGTCTCGTCTCGTGAGCGGAACATATCTAAGCTGTTCCTCTCCAGTAAAAATAGATGTGAAAATTGGTTTGATATGGTGTCTTTGAGGAAAGCGCATCTTCCCTGTTGAATTGTGTGGGAGTTCCTTGCAGCCATATAGGGAGAAAAAGAAGTGATTTGCAGCGCGACCACATCACCTTACTAATGAACTTGCGGCATGCCACAGGGACCTGACTGAACTTGCTAGTGTGCAGGAAATGATGCGGGGTGTGATCGTTAGGAGGTGGAAAGGTCGGAAGGTGTCCAAGACTCTCGCTAATGATGTCACAAATGGCCCGCTGACGCCGACGGACGGACGGACAGAGGAAAGAAAAAAAGAACGGAACAAACCCCATCACACTTTTCTTCCACCCTCCGACTCCCTTCAGCTTCACAGCCCGTCAGATCAACCCACCTCCTTACAACTCTGAGCCTCGGCTACACACATTCTACCAAGCTTCGGTTTCTTGGAGGCTCCGCCGCTCTGAGACGTGCAGGTAGCAGCAGCAGGTAGGCAACGATAACGATGCGCTGTCTGTGATCTAATAGCAGATTCGGGGATCTGCCACATCAGACCCTTATTAGCATTAAGATCACAGTTCGCTGAATTCCTCTGATTAATGTGCCAGTTAAATTCCATGATGAGTGTTGCGTAATACTGATAAACCTGATTAAAATGCCGCCGGGATCAGTCAGAGAGCTGCATAACTAGCAGTTAGCAGAACATAAGGCCAATTTATCCAAAGCGCCTCAGAAGCACAGGAGGCGGTGATGAGAGGGCACGAGACTCACTGGAAAGGGCTCAATTAAAGCGCAATAAAACACATTATTGCGTGTTGGGAACTTGTTACAATGTAACAAACTTGTAAAGTTCTAAAGGTTCTAAAGTAAGTCGCACCGCTACTCTGAACAGTTCCGAATGCCTAGCCCTCCGTGATGTCACAAAGTGCGCAGAAGAACAGTCCCCTCCATCTAAGATTTCCTTAAAGCTTACCTTGCTTCTGTCCTCTTCCTCAGGTAGAAAAAAAAGCAAGAGCTGTAGCAAGGAGCTAAACACCAGAGTTGTTGCTGGAGGCTGTAAACAATGGGCTAAACATGCTGTTGGTGCATTTTTTTTTTTTTTTTTTTTTTTTGGTGCACTGAAGCAAAATGTACCAGAATCTTGTACTTTCTGATAAACAACTAATGTTCTGCTCAGCGGAAAGAAGCTGCATTTCACATGATAAAAGATGAAGATACTTTGTACTCATACGATGATATTCTGGCCCCTTTTGCCTGGCGACGCACTACAATCCCTCCCGCGTGCCAGCGCCGCCCTGGAAGCAGCTGCTTTCCTTCCTTTGTTGTTTGTTTTGTATTTCTGCAGACGCCGACCGCTGCGCCCCGCATCGTATTTCCCGACACAAAGGACACAGTCCCCGCTAGCATTAGCTTTCACGTTGTGGGCCAGATGTGGCAACCGGTCTGTCAAAGCACAGAGACAAATAATCCCTGCACCTCAGCTCTCTGTGCATTAGGGACAGTTTAGATTACAGCTGACGCTGAACGATGGCGGCGCCACGAAGCCTTTACGGCCCGGTGAAAAAAAAAAAATCACTGTGCTGAGTTTAACCCCAGTAAATACAGAGGCACATCTATAATTATGATTTTTTAAGTTTTATGAGCTCGATTTGAACTTGTTTGAAAGTGTCCTTCAGAGCACTGATGAATAACCAAATCAGACCCAATTATCCTCCCAGCCCATAATTTGATTTTTAATTATGCCGCTGATAGGTTATCAGCACATTTGTGAGCTCAACCTGAAACAGGGCACGCACATAAGGATTTTATAAATCTGTTAGAGACTGCACACATGAAGGTAAAAAAAAAAAGGAAGAAAATATCAGTTTCAGTTTTGATCATGCTGTGCTTGGTTTGTTCTGAGATTCTCAGGACAACACACCACGAGGAGGAAATAAACCAAGGAGGAAACTGTGTGATCTAACAAAAACTAAGGAGAAGAAACGTAGCAACAACCCTCAACAACTGTTAAACAAAGTGGGAAACATGGCAGAGGACAGAGAAGAAGAGACGGTGGTCTGGGACTAATGCTAACAAAAAAAATCCCAGACAGCGTCAACACAGACTTCACAGTCTACTGAGTGAGCTAAAAACGCGTTGGTTCTCAAACTAAGCCAATGGCTGACGTTAGTTGCAGAATCAGACTCAGGCCTAACTTAGCTAAATAAATCCAACATGCTTGTTTTAATCTCCGCCTGCTTTCCTGCTCCCCAGTCAGCTCGCTTCTCGATTGGCTACGTGACATTCCACGTTCACGGAGTCATGACTGGGGAGTCGTCGCAAAGATTTTTGGTTTCTGAGCAGATTATTGGAACAAATTTACTCTTCACACACCTCAGGATAATCTTATAGGATAATCTTATAAAACCTAAAGTAATCTGGCGTTTGCCGCCCTTGGTCAGGAAGGTGCAAAGTCGGGACAAAAACACCTCGATTATCCTTACGTGTGGACCCCCCTTGACGCTCCCAACTTTTGGTGGTGGTTGGGGGGGGTCATCACTGCATTGCTTTTTGTTTGAAAGAGCTGCATAACTGGAGCAAAACACAGGAAAGTTTCAACTTGTTTTCAGCAGCGTGGTGAAACAAAAACCCCTCTGGCTAGCTTCTTAATTAAAAACCTGGCCTGAGAGAGCTTTTTTTTTTTTTTCTTGTGTGGTCTGGGAAGCTCACTACAAGCTTACAAATTAAAGGTACCATTGTTAATATTCAAATACTTCTCTCTTTACTCCCCCCCTGGCCGGAATGCCTGCTGTGCACTGTGTGAATTGTTGTGAATGTTTAAAATATGGAACTCACAGAGCTTCTCTCGCGTTCATTTAGGTCCTTGCTATGAATTCTTGAAACAAAATCGTTAAATACGGTGCCAGTATCGCGGAGAACACGATGCCTTGCGCCTGCAGAGCAACAGGAAGCGATGCGAGCCTATGAAGTGAACCCACTGAAGCGGAGGGATGGAGTACGGAGATCATTAGCAAGGCTGGGTTTTTGCGCTCTCGCACATTCTGGTGTGAAGTCCAGGTGACTCACAGAGTGATCGTAATACAGAAAAATGCCGGTTTTGATTCACCCTGAGCAATTGCTGCCCATCGACGGTGATTCAGCGAGTCTAGTCACTGCGTGTCAGCAGGGAGGAAGGAAGCTGTGTGAATTTAGTGATTGTCCACTGGCCAGTTGGCTCCATGTTCTCCTTTTGTCTATTTTCCTTTTCATCGATTGAACGATTTAACACATTGCGCCTGCACTTCTCATTTTGAGTGTGTTACTGCGATGTGTGATAATATCAACAAACAACCCCATTGCCAAAATGCCAGATAGACTAGATGTAATGCTTAAAGAAAACCCACCCCCCCCAAAAAAAAAAAAAACAACTGGATTTATTTCACGTGTTCCTTCCAAGTGTCAAAGTGAGTAATTAACTAAGTGAGTAAGTAACTAACGTCGCATCTTCATCCCAACCAGGCTGGGTAGAGAGCAGCCTCAGTCCTGAAGAAAGTTAAACACGGTGGACATAAAACTATTCCCAGACAAAAATAGCATTCTGCCAAGAATCGGCAGTGATTGGAGCCCTCTGCTGATTGTTGTGCTTCGTAGCAACCTTAGAGAAGAAAATTCCTCTCAGAAGGTTTAGCACGATTGCTCATAGCTGAATGGCTGTCAACGAATTTGATTCATTTTTAAAGCGCCAGAAAAAAAAAAAAACCCTGCACCGGTTACAATGCACGGTGATTCTAAGCAGCAATGACCAGCAGCTCACAATGATAAAGATGAACGCGTTACACCAACAATGGACAATGCATTTGCCGTCACAAAAGCCCAGTCATTGTGCGAGCGTCTAATTTGCTTCCCCCTTGGTATTACACTCCTGCTCCCAAACCCAGTTTTATTTTTTGTGCAACATTTTTTTTTTTTTTGTTGGCTGATTTTTTTTTCCGTCTTTGTTCAGACAAGCGCCTATTATCCTGATACCATTTCCTCCCTCTACACATCCGCCTGACCCTCTCCCATTCTTCCTCTTGGCTTGGACTCTGATCTGTGCCGAGAAAAACGACGACACCCCGGTGTTCGACAGGAAGAGAGTCCCAGTGTGGTGGGACTGGATGTCTTGCCAGCGTGCTGTGAAGCGGGAGCCCTGTGGAGGTCTGTATGGACCCTCAGATGTGGAAAACAGAGAGACAGACCCTCTATTAACAACGGCCCTCTGTATTCAGACACATCCTCGGAGAGGGGCTCTGCCAGCGATGGCCACCTGCCCAGTTCACTCACAAACACAGAACACCAATGCATTGAGTGTCAACCGACGCACACACACATACAGCACGCTGCGCTATCACACCAGCCTGAGTGATACACGGGACCACTGGGCATCTCCAGCTGAGACCCCGCATTTATGTCATTGTACAGCACTGGAGGGACAGATGAGCATCATCACAATGGCGTCCAAATCAAAATAACTCAATCACACACACACACACACACACACGCACGCTGGAACACACACAGAGTTAATAGCCCGCACAGGCCAACTTATTCCAATAAATCTGACAGTGGAAACTCTGAAAGCCCAGTTGATTGAAGCTCATTTGACATGCCTCAAATTTATCAGTTTCCACAGCAACGCTTAAAGGGGAAGCGTCTTCATTTTCCACTTCTCTCTCTTCCCCTTTTGCTTCCGACGTCCGTCGGGCCAGCGACTCTTGGTGGAGCGCTCCTGCAGCTGGCCGCCACAAAAGGACCAAATATTTACGAAGACAAAGAGGAAATTGTGCTTCCTCGGCACAACCAAAAAGGAGAAGATAAGTGCCTGTATTTTCCCCGCCCCCAGCAGGTGGCTTGGCAGCGCGGACGCCGGAGAAGAAACTGGAACCGATTACAGTTATTACAAGATAAGTTGCTGTACAGGGTTAGGCAGCTATTACAAGCCATATCTGCCTCCTTCTTTATATCCATTTTGTCACCATCATTCTGGGGTGTGTTTGGTGTGTGTGTGTGTGTGTGTGTGCGCGTGCGCCTGTCTGAGTTTCGTGTTATCGATTTCGGGCCCTTCAGCGTGCGTCGGGTCTGTTGCATTCGCCAAATGCGCGACAGAGAAGATTGATAGGGGTTATCGCATCAAAACATGTAATTCATCATCACTTGACAAATCCATATCTGACACAAACTCTCCATCACCGGCAGCGACACCTTTTTTGCCGGGATTTTTGTGTTTCACCCCGCGATGAAATCTAAGATGCGATTTGTGTGTGTGTGTGTGTGTGTGTGTGTGTGTGTGTGTGTGTGTGTGTGTGTGTGTGTGTGTGCGCGTCAGTGCATCCATGTGTGGGGAAGAGACAGGGTATATGGGATTGGTGGGGTCTCAATTTGACGGCAGAAGGGGATTGACAGAGCTGGATTGGACAATATTTATCTACAACAGAGCAGAGGAAAATAGCTTTGTCCCCGATGACATTTCCATCGATTGAAACATGTACTGCCCCCCAACCCCACCCCCCTCCCCGCCCCACCTGCCCCCCACCACCCAGATCCTGCTGAAAGTGACTAATCTTGGGACCTGCGGTGGTGGTTTTGTTCTAAGGGGGTCAAGCTCCCCTGTCGACTCGTGATGAATTCTCTGTTTTTACCTTGACGTGGATTTTTCAGACCCCCCCACGCCCCTCCAACCCCCAACCAGCTAAAGTGAAAAGAAAAGGAAGGGGAGAAAGAAAATATTCCCCAAATGTCATCTGCTTGTTCTTTTCTCAAACAGCCAATGAGATGAGAAGGAAATGCAAAACGTGGCGTAGCGTTAAATGTCACCGATGAAGGAGGAGATGGCGGGAACTGTCAGCTGGGCTTCTCTATTCAGGTGCACAACGGCTCATGAATATCAGAGCTCCAAGTGCCCATAAATAGGAGTTGTTTTTCCCCACTTGGTCCACTTTGTTGGTTCCATGTAAAACCCAACAAAAATGTCTGCCTCGTTGGGTTTTGTGAACAAATATCTGTCGTCATCATCAATGATCAGACCTAAATCTGGTGGTTTGTTTTTTTGTTTTTTTTTAAAGTATCATTATTTTTGTTTTCATTTTTCAACATATTTTAATGTGAAAACATGCCAGACCGAATGTTCCACGAATCTGTGTATCACATCTCTGGGAAAGATAGAAATATGTTGGCAGCCTCAACTGAAAAAAAAACATTTCACAGTCACAATCACATTTCAAGTAGACTTCTTTTATTTATTTATTTATTTATTTATTTTTACAGCCAGTCCAGGAACAAGTAACCATTTTCCTCTGAGAAAACAAAAAACCCCCAAAACATTCCCAGATAAACCAACTACGTCTACTATAACAGCAGCTAAGCACCTTTTTTGTTTCCACTTTTATCCAAAGTGTTGCTTTTTAAAGGTCACTTAACAATAACTTACTTCCTGCCTTTGTCACAAAAGGAATAAAAAAAATTAAAAAAAAGAAGCTGAATGGACAGACAATAGTGAGACCATCTGAAAAACATTCGATTGGAGCTCGGCAAGATGGACGTGCAGAGAAGATTCCAGGGGTGAAATGAAAGGCGTCTCGCAGGATTAGCGCGAGACAATTCTTGGGGTATCGGACGCATTGATATCATTCCAGTGTTTCAGTCAAACTGCCCGTGCTGAGCCATGTTTGTTTTTTTTTCCTCCCCCACAACCATTATCTTCTGAGAATATGGTGAACATCATGAACTATCAGTGTTGGCGCCGCAGGGTGCGCCTGGCGCTGTGAAATGGCCCCGTACTGCGTTGCTGTTTTGTGACCCGCGGTGCAATCAATGGACCTAATGGCTGCATGAACACAGCAGGCCGTGCCCGATCCGATGCCCCATGTTCAGCAGATGGCAGAATGGCACTGTGAGCCGGACCGCTCGTTGTGGCGGCGTGTTACAAATGAGGGCCTCGGCAGAACTCATTTCTTTTTATCTCCCGCTCTGTCTCGTATGTTCAGCCAGTGCCGTTAGTTGCCCGCTAAATGTTTACGGTGTCCGCCCGTGCAGACGGGTTGCTGGGTTTGACCCATGCCAGTGGAGCTAGTGGAGTGGGGAAATAGTCTGAATGTGTTGCAATGTTGTTGTTGTTTTAATGGTGTTGTGCTGAGGCTGTGGATGATGCAAGAAGGCCTGAAGAAATGCTAAAAATGTGTAAAATGCCTCCTGTCCATGGGGATGTTCGGAAAGCCTCAGGAGTTGGTCAACAGTTGATACATTTGTATCCATTATATGCATAATTTATCCGGTTGAGCATTTGAATGGTGTTGGAGCCCTCAAGTGTAGTGATTTTAATGCCGTCTGCATCAGATCATGAGCGGGCCTGCACGTTTACGGCAACTGACTGATTACTGACGCTTATTTATTTATTTTTTTCGGAAAAATGGCTTCATCTGTGACCATCGCAGCAAAAATAAACGCAGATTCAAAATAAAAAAAAAAGATTCCACGTGGAAGGCGAAGGGGGAACTGGCGGAGGCCATGAAGATGCGCAGTAAAAGAGAGACAGAAGTTTGTGAACTCTGACCATCTGCTGGTATTTGCCTCGCTCAAGGAGTCAAGTCGACTCAAGGGGAACACGGATCTGAGCCGCTCTGTCCGTTGTCGGGGTCTTGTTTTCTCGTTAAGCCTCCCGTCGGCCACATGTGCTCGTTCACGGGCTCCCAGGAGAGCGAGGCGGAACAGCTCCACTCTCCCCGGTGAGTTCAAGGTAAACTCCTGCCAGATGTGGTCAGGGCTCAGCGAGGGTGAGGAATGTGTGTCGATAAGCCGTAGATGAGCAGGGAAGCGCGGGGTTTATTTCCTAACGCCCCCGCGGAAAGATATTTCAAGGGAGTTGAAAAAAAACAGGAAAGAAAAAAACCTTCAGTGCTTGGTAATTGTGTCAAGGTAATTCTTTCGGAATCACACAGTCCCCGTAGGTATGCAGATTTGACGAACCGTAATCATTCCGAAAATTCTCCTCCTCCTGAAATTCATTTTTCTCGTGTTCCTCAGCGGCATTTTGACTCACTCCCGGCCCAAAGAAGCCAAGAGCTTCTCCACCAGGCAGTGTCTGGGGGATAGTGACTCATGTCATTAGATAATGGGTTTGGATGAGTTATTCAAATGAACACTTTCTGGACGTGAAGTGCAGGCAGTGAGCTCTGTGCTGTTTTATTATTTTTTTTATTGTTTTTTTTTCTGTCTGCAGGGATACCAGGGGATTTCCAGTGCTGCTGCAGGGCCCATCTGTTGTAGATCGAAGCAGTATCACAGAACCACTGACCCATACTGCAGCTGCCCTGTCACAATATTTTTTTTTTTTTTTTTTTTTTTTAAAGGTACGCCTCAGCCAGCCATCTGCAACCTTATTGCCCGTCGGGCTTGAACTAGCTCTCCTCGACGTCACGGCGGCGGCAAACTCGCAATAATCCTGAAGCTAAGAGCGGCTCCGCGGTTCATCACTTACTAACTATTGATCAGCCGGCCTCCCTCGTAATCGCACCTGTGTGGGACGTTCTCCAACACGATCGCATCTCCACCGGCGGATGAAATAATTAAAAACATTACCGCTTCAACATATGGAATATTGAACGTGCGGCTCTAATAATAAGTCACGCGGATACACGGAGTGCTTAGCGAGAGGAGCAGGAAGGGGAGAACTGTGAGGACACGACAACTGTTGTTAACCTCGTACTGGCCTAATCTCATTTCTCGTTCTTACCCACACCTCCCGTAAAATAACACAAGGGATTGAAATCTTTTGCCGGACGAAATGGGACACTCACTCTAGAATGTTACATCTTCATGTTATGATCGGTGATTGTTTCCTTGAGCAGATTCAACACGGCATCTTCCACTCTAATGCGCTTAGACTGGCCTCTTTTTGTCCTGTGTGAGATCGTACATGCACATACCCATTTGTTAAGGAACCAAAATCAGGAACATAAACATGACGCAGAACGTCAGTCATCAGAAATGTATTACCACCATCAGCTCATATTGGTGTTAGCTAAAAAGCTGCCATTAGCACGACAGCTATTTGTTCCAATGTCCATTCCAATAGCAGCTTGCTAGTGGAATAACATAAAAACTATTACAGGACAATCACACGAAGAAATATATCTTTGATGTAGCCATAGATTCAGAACACACAGCAGTACATATCTCCTTCATTTACTGCTGTGCAGAATCTTGGTTATCAAAGGCGAGTCAGCGGCGGCACTTCACCTGAAACCTTTATCTCGACATGAATTGGGACCTGAGACGTGAATGCGCAATAACAGAAAGGGAAAGCTCAGCCAAGGGTTGAAAGAGGATTAAGCATTCATTGTATTCAATCTCTCTTAAGATTCTATAGCATTTCAGCGTCCTCTGTGCACAAAGGGGCCCGGAGGCATGAGCGCAAGAAGCAAATCCACAGAGGAAGAATCGCGAACAGAGACTGGCGTTGACGCCGCAACAGGTATCGCTTTATCAAACCTTTATGGCATTTCCACGTAGGGGGGGCGGGGGAATGAGAAATGACACTAAAGGCTTTTCTCAGCAGAAAACAATGTTCAATTTTACACCTCACCGGCTCTGGCGAGAGTTCCGATGAACGCAGGCGGCGCAAAGTTGCCGAGCCACGAGGCTCGACGCACGGCTAATGTGCCGCATAACAAGTCAGACGGGTCCACTTGAATGTGGCCTCACCGGTGGTTCACCAATCTCACCTTCCAGGCTGTGCCTCACACCCTCTGTGAGCTCTTTAGATAGACAGACATGCAAGATAAACCCTGAGTAAGCCCTCGGTGTGGAACTGCAGTCACTGGCTAATATATTTTTTAATCAGGTGAGAAACAAAATCCGCCCGGCAACACAGCCCGATGGTAGTGACACAAAGGTACGGCGCAAATGTCCCTTTGGATTTCGCCAAGGTGAACAGTGAGTTAATGTTGCACAACACGAGAGCTTTACTTCCTGTTTAGCCTCTGGCTGCCTCTCACGTGGCCAGATGCGATTTTCAAACTTCCCAACTTGCGTCACATTTGCAAACATATCGTACTTTAAGCAACACGTGGAAGTTTTAGTCCCCATCTTGGGATATTAACGCCAATATTTTTTTTCAAATACAAAAATAGTATCAAATCGCAATCCATAAATTCTGCTGAAGCTGCATTTTCTCCTTATATCCAATTTTACTTTCGTCACTAGCAGTGATTCTAATTCAGCCCGTCTCCCTCATCCTAGTTCCCTTGTGTCTGCGTCCACATTTGGGATTCTTCCGATTCAAAGTCCAGTGGCCGAGTGATCAATGAGGGATGCAGACGTGATAGTTGTCGGGCGGACACTCGCACGCTGCCAGAGAATACGGAGCGTTGTGTTACAGACGGTTGATCCAAGGGTGAGACGGTTTTCTCTCTCTCTCTCTCTCTCTCTCTCTCTCTACCTTTCTTTGTTGTATTTTTTTTTTTTTTCATTCTCTCCAGGAGCCTGTGGCCATCCTGTATTGACATGCCGGCCGAGCCCAGCCGCTGCTGAAAGGCTCTTTGGGCTTTTAGTCGTGCCCTCGTTTAGACAGCTTTGTAAAGAGGAGCTTGGCCTCTGTGGTTATCGCAGCCACGTCGGACGGAGTGAATATAGATTTTATCCATTTCCACCTCCCACCTCCTTTTTCTCTCCGCCTGCCGTCTATTCCTCTCTGCCTCTCCCGCCGCCCGTCCTCGCAATAATTACAGCAATTCATATCGAACGTCTCTATTCTCTGGAAGCGATAAGGCCGAGGCGTCTGAGGGCAGGATGCAAACAGTCGTGAGATGGCAGTTCGTCACGGAAGAAAAAATAAAAAATAAAATAAAATCTCTAGCAGGAGAGGCGGCGGTCGGGTCAGCAGCAGAAAAAAGGAAATTACATAAATAGGCTGTAATAACACAGGAGCATTTTTCTGTATTAAAAGGAGGTAGAAAGAGAGAGTCTCGGCTTTGTGATACAGACAGAACGAGAGGAGCGGGTGAGACGAGCTCCCTGATCCCCCTCCTCCCCCCCTCCTCCAACTCCTCCCCCCATGGGAAATTGGCTCATATTCAAAATGTCTTTCATTTATTCAGATTCGGTTGTGCAGGCTGCATCTGTTGCCGCAACTTTGTTTTATTAATGTTTGATATTTCCTGACGATGACGCGAGACGAACGAGCGCATCTGCTCGGAGAGCCACTCCTCGGCCGTCCGCAGGAGAGAATCGGAGCCGGGACGAACGTCAAAAGAAAGAAGAGTCAACGTGCGACGGAGCAAAGTTGAGGATGAATGGTTGCGGCGGCGGCGAGGGAGGGAGGGTCTGAATCCTCCACATGAGCTCACATGCCTCACTCTCCGCCGACTCATCAATAACTAATGCCTGATGGGAAATCATTTCCGCTCCCCCTGATCTTACAGGGCCTTTTTTGGCTGAAGCCCCTCCCCCCTGCATGCCGTCCGACGGGGGGGGGGAGCCCCGGCGGATTTGACATTTGTCATGAGGATTCATCCGTCACGTGGACGTCGTTTATATCCTGGGACATCTGCTGGTGAACGTCCCCCTGACACACGAGGCTCATTATTGATGCCGATGAATCTTTAAAGGGCAAAGAAGGATTGAGACACTGGCGAAGCAAAAAGCAAAGTTCCGCTTCATTCTTCTGCACTCTGAACACAGTTCATCGTGGACGTTGTTCTGGGATAGTAGCGCTAACATGCAGCTAGCATGTTCAACCCAAAATAGTAAAAGTGAAGGGAAATGTAACATCAGGAAGTAAAATAGCACCATTAATAGTTTCATACCAAGCACTGCATTACAATATTAACTACATTAAGATATTTATTTTTCCAAATGTCACAATAATGCCACTGCAAGTTCTAAATGACAGCAAAATGTTCCAGCCGTCCTTCACCGTCACGGCCGCAAATCCACTTTTTTGTAAAAACAACTCCCCGATTTGGGCAGCGAAAGTTTCCGCCAGCTGTTATGATAATTTACCTTCAATTAAAGGTAGCCTAGCGACAGCCTATCGGGAGGGCGCTCGTGGATGTTGGTACTCAGCTGCGTCTCCGCGTTAGCTAGTTAGCGGGTAATTAGGTCAGCCCGTTACATCAAACGCTGGGAAACGCTCTCGCGGCCCCCGCGGTCCTCCGCACGGAGCCAAATTAAGGCGGCGGCCTTGAAAGGCAGGGAGGGACGTCTTGGAGCGACACGCGTGGAGGAGGAGGAGGAGACACCAGCGATGTGACAGCCGAGGAGCAGCGTGGTCAAGAGATCAGAGCGGCGCTTTTGATCCTCGTGACAACTCCATTTCTGCGACAAAACTCCCCCAAAAAAACAGACCACCCTCCACGACAAGCTTCATATTTAACACATACTCCGCTGCGTGTCTTCCATACAGGTCTGGTTCGGGGGGTAATTTTACTTTCATGGCCACTGAGTGGTCTAAAATTAGATTAGAGGGAAACTAGGTGGACGGAAGGGGGTGGGAGGCACCAAAGAATGAAGAAGAGCGTTCCGGATGTGCAAAGATGGTTGATCTGCGCTGACAGCAGACAGCTCATCATGATGAAGTCCTCAATCAGGCTCTCCAATAGTCAGAATGTGTAACTCAGAGTGGAGGTGGAGTTCAATGAAGAGCGGAAATTAGAGACTTTGAAAATCAACCTCATTCTGAAAAACAAAATTGCAGCTATTTGTGATCCTGCTGATCAGCCGTCCAAAAGATACTTTTGTTGCACAAAAATTCTACGGCCTTTTTTTTTTACGTTTCAAATCTCTGGAGACTCAAAGAAACTGTGTAATTATCATCATCATCATCATCATCATCATCATCATCATCAGTTGTGGCTATAAGTCGGTGGAGCTGCCTCAGTCTCAGTCAGAACTCATCAACTACAGTCACCGCATTCAAGTTGCTGCTCATCGTGGCTCCGCGCTAACCCCCCCCCGCCCACCCACACACCCACTCGCTGCCTCAACACCCCCCATAATGACTTTCGCTAAGCACTTCAGGGTAATTAATTTATGGCACGGCGCTGTGGCGTCCTAAAGTCCTCTTTGAGCAATTACAGCCTGGTCAAGTCGCTCTACTTGTCAGAGGCCAAACTTTAATTCTCCTCTCAAAAGTGGCCTCGCGGCGCGACGGACGGACGGCCTGTCATCCTGACTGGATTAGGGCCCGCCCCCCCGCCCCCCCGGTGTTTCAGGTCAAAGCGACGCCCAAGACTGTCAGAACACATCTGCCCACTTTTCAGCGCCACGACAATAAAACCCGCGCGCTCGCCCGGCCGCAGTCAATCCTGCGGGACTGTCATCGTTTTGCGAAAGGTGATTGACAGCCAATGAGAGGGCAGCGCCGCAGACAGAGAGCGGCGCTCGGGGGGGGCGGGGGGCCGGCACGACAGCGGTGCATCAGTGAAATATTAATTGGTCTTGTAGATGGATTGTTAGCCCGTGTTTCCCACCAGCCTGGGAACAACAGTGCCGAGGCCGATCTGGTTTTCATTCGAGCTCGGTTAACTCCTCCCGACCAGATTTGGTTTGACTTTTATTTGGGGTTGGAGCCTCGTTTTGCAGGAGCCAACGCGAAGCCTTGTTTTATGTTTTCGCCCTTTGCTTTTGTGCTCCCTTTTTACAAGCGCGAGAGCCGGTCATCTGGCAAGCATTGAAAAGCGGAGTCAGGTTCCTGAGAAGCAGCAAGATGCTGCAGGTTACACTCACAGGTTTGTCCGATCGAGGCCTACAATTCACACTTGACAGCCCTCACCGAAAAGCAACCAGGGAGGGAGCAATTTGTACCATTTGCTTACACATGTGGTTAATGAGTCTAGCCAGCCCACATTTCACCCACTAAACACGCTTCGAAAATCAGGAACTTTGCCGCACAGGTCCAGACTGGTGACACGAGGGATAAACCCACAAGGCTCTATAGCGCCACCTACAATAACAAAAGCAGCAAAAAGAGATATTGCAGAGAGGGATTGGGCAGAACTGACAATTCATTAAAAAAAAAAAACACACAGCAAAGGTGACTGGATCACATGCAATTAATAAATACATTTTAAAAAGTTGCAATTAGTTTGTGACTTTAGTGTTCTTTTCCGTATTGACGGTCAGTTATTATTATTTTTTTGTCTTTTTGCAGACAAAATGATAGAAAGCAGGTTACTGGCACTTCGGCGTTGGCCTGAATTTGGAAACCAGAAGCTCCGACCTTCAGGTGCAGGCAGTGGTCAACACACAGCAGCACACGATTTCACGTGTGGTGCTGCTTGCTGACGCTTCCAGCTGGTTGGCTGTTCGCTGGGCATCCGTCAGGCCACCAAACGTGTCCGAGGCCAAGTTATTTTAGCTTGACTGGTCCTGAATGCGCAACATGCACATCAACAGCATGACAAAATCTGGAGAAAAAAAAAAAAGAGGAACCACTGTGAAGAAAGATCCAATATAACGGCCATGTGACGAGTTACTCGTGGCAGCACTGTGACAACACATTGGGAAGTCTGCACATTTTCAAATAAGGCGACTGCTGACTCGCCCGTTTCTGCGTGAGCTTCTGCGCAGGAGGGACACGACGGCGTCAAAAGCTTGGCTGCGAGTTGCAATCCAAACCTGGACTAAACTTCTCAGCCTGCTTTTTTCTTTTTTTTTGGGTTGTTTTTTCCAGTTTTTCCCTTCCTGCGTGCCTTGTGTTTAAAAACTCAAACCGCTTTTTGCAGACTTCAACATCCCCGTCTTGCATCTGAGCAGGGAGCCGTTAGTTCAGCTGTTGTATTGGGGGACCCGGTGAACAAAACCAGGCCACCTTTACCTTCAGGCAGCACCACTGCAAAAAAAATAATAATTATATATATATATATATAGGGAGAGAGAGAGAGAGAGAGAGAGAGAGAGAGAGAGAAGAAAGAAGGAAATAATGAGTCTCTTCCTATCATCATCGTCGCCGTCCCTTCCCCCAGCTGATGTCTCATTGCGAGCGTCCACCTGCCACCTGCTCCACGGCGTCGCCACCCCGGCCCCGCCCCCCAACGCCTCGTGACGTTTGCCAAGTTTGCAGACAAGTCAGCTTTCGCCCTGTTTGTTCTGCAGAGTGGCAGAGAGGTTGGGGAGAGAGAGGGAGCAGGGGGGGGAGAGGGGGGGAGGGGGGGGTTGGCGAGGAGTGCTGTCCACGGACTTTGTGAGTTTGTGGTAATTAAAGCTGGATAGAGCCCTATCAAGTAAAGCTGCTTATGTTTAATACAGTCAGCCATGCAGACGCGGCCCGGCGGCACGTCACATGGCCCCGGCGCGGCGGAGAGAGCCTCGGCGTTGCACAGCCTCGCCGCATAATCCCGCCCCGCGCATCAGCATGAGAGCACGAGAGAGGGATGGGAGAGAGAGTGAGACGGAGGAAGGGGTGGGAGGAGGGGGGGGGGGGGGGTTGTTGGGCATTCAGCAGAGTTAAAGAGCATTTCATTGTCAGCCTGTGTGTGTGTCTGTGTGAGTGTGTGTGTGTGTGAGAGAGAGAGGCAGGGAGAAAGTCGTGGAAGTGGGGGGTGGGGGGTGGGGGGTGGGGGGGGGGAGTGGGAGTGGGGAGCAGAGAGGGAGTCATGGGGGTGGATTTAGTTTATGACAGATACTCTTCACTGACTAACCCCATTGTGCGGCTCCTCTGTGCTGCGTGGCTCAGAGGGAGCACCCCCCCCCCACCGCCACGCTTAAATCTGCTGGCATCTCCGGCCCGCCGCTCACCCGGTCAGCACCGGTGGGAATCAGCGACCCGGCAGCCAATAAGGCTCGCAGAGACTTTCAGGCAAACAGGGTTACAGCCGGACAATGCGGGCGCTCCAGAGTCTTTCAATGGATAAACACAGCGCCTCCTCTCCCCCCCGTCATGACATCCAGTCTGCTTCTTCTTTTCAATTTCACAGGTCCGGCCCCATGCGAAATCTGCTCCGCCAGCAGAGTGCTCGGCGTCTCCGTCCAGTCAGAGAGCTCGACGGGCCGTCGTTTTCTTCTTTGGAACGTGCGCGTGAAGACCCGCAGTTCTGGAGACCTTTGTGATGTCACAAGGGGCAAACCGGTGCCTCTCTCTTGGTTTGTGATAAGGCCTGCTTACGTCAGTCTGAGAAGGCATCGATCCAAAAACACGCTGAAGGTCCAACAAAGCAGCAAAAGATAAACAATTTATCTTCCAAGAATGCTCTTTCATCACCGAATGATCATTTCTGAATAAATGGGTACGAGTACGAGACCTTTAAAATTCATATGCGACATTTACAAGTATTTTTCCCCCCAAAATTTGGCAGCAGGATATCCTTGGTTTTAAGGATAAAGAGATTTTGGTGGAACAGAGGAGATTTAATCCTGATTGTGTGGTGCGGATCATCCAGGCCTCTCGGTATACAACAATTCATTATTGCAGAGATTTTAATCAGCAACATTTCCAACGCATAAAAAAAGTAACGATGCTGTTGACGCACAGCTTCAGATAGTAGTTGTGGTGCTATCATCTATGAACTATTCTGTGTCAGGCATGGCTGTGACTGTTTGTATAATGATGCATAAGCCGAAAAGAGAGAGGGATGTTCTTACATTAGGAGGTGAAATAATTAATAATCAAAATACTTTGCTAATGCATGACACAGAAACAATGCCTCACGGTAAAATATCATTCTGAATTCATTTTTTGGTCGAACAATCTGTCAAACAGTTATGACTTGGAAATAGTTCACAGCGTCATCTGCATAGCGGATTAGAGTAGGGTTTTTTTTTTCCCCTCAAAAAACAAAAAATCCTGTGTCACTGTTTCGGCAAGCCGAGCAAATTCCGCCAAGCTAACTTTAGCAGAAGGAAAACCCGGCTAAACCCGCTGATTGGTTTGTATTTGGAAGTTGTCGCACTGACGAATCGATTGTCGTGGGACGTTGTCACATTTTAAAACAACCGGCGAGTAATCAGCGATTCATTTTTACTGTTCCTTCATTTGTCGCTCACGTCTTCGTTTCCACCCATTCCCATAAGTGATTTTGGGGTGGCGGGAGCGGGACAGAGAGAGAGAGAGAGAGAGAGAGAGAGAGAGAGAGAGAGAGAGACTTGTCCAGCTCAAATTCCTAAACGTGAGGCGGCGTACAGTGCTGCAATTTCACAGCTGTAATGTGGCATCAAATTAGCCTTTCAGATCAATGCCTAATCTAACCTCGGCCCCGGAGAAGATCTGAGCGATCCTCGCCCCGGAGACGGCTGCCAAATCCCCCCCCAGCATCCTCGGTGGCGGTGCCATGACGACACTTTAATAAGCTGTAAGCTGCTCTTCTGATTTAAGACAACCTGAAATATAACACTAATTCCCTTGATGAAAGGAGTGTTATTTCTATAAATGTGACACATGTAACACAAGCTGAGGCAAGAGCAGGAAAGAGGGGGAGCATGCGCGCGTGTGCGTGTGCGTGTGCGTGCGAGATGAAAATCGGGGATTTGCTTTCTGCCTAATGCACATATTTGCTGAAGTGGCTTTAGCCAGTGTCTTTTTGCGCTGACCTCCTCGCGCTCCGCCTGTGTGATATTCCTTCCCCCCACCCCCCGCCCGAAGATGTTTGATCTCGGAGCTCAGAGGAGGGTATTAGGCTTCACAAAGGCTCGCCGCTGATGCCACGGGGATCAATACTCACCGGCCAGTCAATTCATTAGAGCTGCACTGTGATTAATTAAGTTGTCCTGACCGTCGGAAGGCGGAAAGCCGGCAGAGGACGTTAAAAGAGGCCGAGACTGGAAGCAAGGGGGTCGGCTTTTGGGGACGTAGGTGGTGTTTTTTTTTTTTGTTTTTTTTGCGGCTGAAACACGATGCCGGGTCGGAGGTGTGAGCTTTGAGGCTCCTTTCTTTCTTTCTTTCTTTTTTTTTTTTTTTCTAAATCTCTCCTCGCCTCGGGGCGCTCCGTCCTTGGAGCCGGGGTTGTTCGTTAGCGTACGAAAGGGGGACACGCAGAAGGAAATGAGCAGAGACGCTAATCCTGACAGGTTAGCCATCGAGATGCCCTCACAGGGGAGGGAAGAGGGAAACCCCACACACCCTCAGCCTTGTTAACAGTCCAGTATACAGAGTGGAGCAACCTTTGACCCCTGCAGCTTGTTTCTTCGTCCGCTTTTCCCATAACACTTATATTCACAGAGAGGCACTTAGCGTCGCCGGCTGTATTTTTTTTTAAGCTATTTTTTTTTTTTCAGTTTCATATATATAAATGCAAAATGTTGAAAAATATACCAACAGTATACAGACAACTTATTAAAGGAACCTGTTACCCCCCCCCCCAAAAAAAAAACAAAAAAACAATTGACATCTTAAAACATCAGCTCATGCATTTCTAGCTAGCGCCTGGCGATTGACCTCACGGGCGCCAGAGCCACGGATTGATCCTCTCCCGAGCGGGTAGTCGTCCGCCCGTCACTCCGCCCGCAAGCCCCTCCACCCGTCCCCAAAGTCAACATCTGGCCGTCCATCACGCCTCTGCGACGCGCTCCCTTTGGTAGGTGAGCACAAAAGGGCGCAGCAGTCAACGCTAGCGCATTAGCATAAACCTGAAAGCATTCAAATTACAGGCCCTTTTGAAGGCTCCGGAGGTAAATTGGGCAAAATTGCGACGCGAGTGGGCGGCTGTCGCGGAGGCTGATGCCTACGTAATTACAGAGCGCTGCCTTGCAGGGAGAAAGGAGCCTCTGATGAATGTCATGATTGCCAGTATTTAGCCGCATAGTCCTGATTGTGCGCACGCACGCACACGCACACGCACACGCACACGCACACGCACACGCACACTGCAGATGTGACAGGTAGCTGTTAATTCTGCTTTTCTTTTTAAACAGGACTCCGCTTCCAGCTTCCAGCCCCTCTTCTGCTGGCGTCCCATCCGTTATGGTTTCTAGGCGTCTTTCCGCACGTGCACACCGTTGCTGGCGTGCACCGTATGGGAAGCGACTGGGGGTCGGCAGCCGGGACTCAAACTCAGCTATTTCCAGTCGATGGATGCTCAATTAGCCGAGACCCCATGGCTTTTGAACGGAAGGTCTGATCGTGGAGGAACATGCAGCGGCAGGCGGGCAGCGGCACATACTGTGGGCACACACACACACACACACACACACACACACACACACACACTCACCACCCCTGCTGACCCATGTGACCAACAACCAAAGGTAATTACTGTTATCGTCGCCGCTTGTGGTGTTTTCTCCTCCCCCCCGACGCGCAACCGCAACACAAAACCGACAAAATGACAAATTAGCACAAAACGCAGCAATTATTTTTTTCAATTACACTGATGCATCGCGAGATTATTGTCTCACACCAGAGCTGGTCTGGGGGAAAACTCATTAGATGAGTTTAATTATATATTTCTTACGCTCAAAAGTGATGCATTACAGTACGTCCCCCCCCCATGAAAATGAATGCAACACACTTGCGTAATGACACCCAGTAGTGTTGCGATTTGGAAGGGGGAGGGGCAAAGACAGGAAACTCTGATCCACCTGCGAGGAATCCGATACCCCCCCCCCTCTCTCTCCTCCTCCTTTCCACTCAGTCGAGGCCACGCGGTTCTATTTGAGATAATCATAATTTCACAAATAGGACTATTTCTTGCTTCTGTGGAAAAACGGCTCCTCAGACGACGGCCTCACAATGAGCCGGGCTGGAGCTCCCGCGCTGGGAGAACGTCTTAAATAATAAAAGCAAATGGTGCTTCATGAATAGAGTATTGTAGGCGCTGAATGGAAGGGGCTTTTGCCGCCACCCGACCAGCCTCCCTCCACTTCCTCTTTGGCTTTTGCCACCGCCACCGAAAGAAGAAGAGGACGAGAGAGAGAGAGAGAGAGAGAGAGAGAGAGAGAGAGAAAAACACACACACACACACACACACACACACTCTGTCCAACGTCCAACTTCCCCCTCAGGAAATGCAAAGAGACAGACGGGGAGAGGGAGACAGTGAGAGAAAGAGAAGGGAGCAGCTTATACTCAGAAGATCAGGGCCATCTTGAATTTTTGTGTGTAAATAATGGCTTTTAAACAGAAAAAAAAAATTAGCTTTGAGATCCAAATACAGCCGGTCGCAGCAGTAATTCTTAAAACCGGGCCCACGTCGCGGGAAGTGCTCATGGAAGTGAAACTAGAGGAACCTTGTAAATGAGCAAATTTATGAAAAGAAACACGCTGCCGAATCGAGATCTGCAAGCTGTGGCCTTCACTGGAGCTTAAAGCAGTGGTTCTCAAACTTTCTCTGTCACGCCCCACCTTGGAGGAAGAAAATCTTTCATGCCCCCCCACCCCCCAAATTTGGGGCTAGAAGCCGCAGATTTGAGGTAGCTGTGTCTTGAGGGATCCCGATGAAGTGGCCCCATGCCCCCAGGACAAAGTTGACTTTTGACCCCATAGACTTGCATGGCATTAGGACAGTGGTTCTCAAACTTTCTCTGTCACGCCCCACCTTGGAGGAAGAACTATTGCGGCAGTCGGGGTGTAGATCACGTACTGATGCAAAGGTGTTTGATTCTGCTCCATCAGCGCTGGAAAACTGTTCATTGCCTTCTGGCTTTTTCGCTCGCGCATTAGAAAGAAAATAGAGCTGAGCAGCCGAAACGATCACATAATGCTGCACATGATAAATGCACAGTGCAGGTGATTGCTTGTTTGCAATACTCTTTCATACCATCAGCGGCCACTGAGTATTCCACACTGGGCCTTTAACACCATGTTTTCCCTGCCAAAATCCTGGAATGAGAAAAAATACAAAGTTAAGTAAACTATAAAAGTTTCTTTTTTCCACTATAAAAAAAAAAAAAAAAAGATCCAGACTAACCAATTAAGCAAGTAACCAATTAGTGCAACAGCAGCTTAGCCTGCTGCCCTGACAACGTTCCCCTCACCCCAGTTGTGTAAATGTTATCGAGTGTGTCATGTGACTCCGATGTTTGGTTTAAGTCCACTGGAGCCCAGTTGCTTTCCGTCTTCTCGCACATCACGTCTTCATTTCTCAACCAGCTAAATGTGGTTGCTCCCAGCCTGCAGGCGTGAAGACCAGGGCCTGTTGTTCCACAGAGCCGCTGCAGACGCTCGCACTGCTCAGTCATCCACTCTCCTTCTTCTCACCAAGATTCATCTTCGCAAGACACACTATTTTTAGACTGAAACTACAGTGTTTTTTATTCTCTTACTTCTTATGTTATTATTTCCTTTCCCTCCTGCCAAGTATAGAGATAAGTAGAATACATAAATAAATGAATAAATTGCAGCGGGGAAAGAAAAGAACAGGGTGTATATTTAAAGCAATCATAAAACAAAAGCATATTATTTTTGTTATCTGGCTAATTAAGTCTAGACGGTTTGGTTCAAAGTGAAAAAAACCCCCACAGGCCAGACTTGGAGAAATAAAATAAAAAAAAACTTTTTCCCCTTCATCCTCTTCAACCATTTAAACTCCCTCTTTAACTTTCGGGGGAGATTGTGATCCAAGAGAACATTGTTTTAGCCACATTTGCACCGCGTCACATGGCTTCTCTCCGTCTTCCATCCACTGCGGAGCATCCCGGTGCTCTGACAAGTCGGTGGCTGCAGTGAGGGACCCCCGGCCGCAGCCTCTGCTGCTCTGCGGCGACCGTCGGAGGAGGAGCCCGGCGCGTCACTTCCCCCCGTTTTTCCCTCCCCCCCCCCGATTCATGCATCACCACCTGGCGCTCTGACAGCGTCGTGGCCCTCTTGTCAAACCCTGTTGCCACAGCCGCTGACACCTCCCCCCATATTTCCACTCAAAATGCCAAAAGCGCTGCCGCTGACTGTTTGATTTCTATTTATTCATGTGATGTTTCTTCCCCGCCACCCCTTTGCTCTTGAATAACTTTCAGACTATACTGTACGGTCTTAAGGAAGGAGAAGAAAAAAAAAGGGAAAGGAAAGAAAAACAGGGGAGCGGGCTGCCTGTGTACGGGAGCTGTCAGGAGGCTGTCATGTTGGGCTGCTATGCTCAGCATACACACGGCCGCCTCATGAATTCATGAGCCTCAAGATGCAAAAAAAAAGTATATCTGTGTAAATGTTTGCATGGGTTTCTTTTCATGTGCGCTTGTGCAGGACTTAAAATTTCCTTCCTCAGCTTTATTTATTACGTCATAATCAATATAGCTGGTTTGAAAAAAAAATGTTATACACATATACACAAGCGCGCGTTGTCACAACAACATGACATAACAACATGCATTGTTGTCATGGAAGCAGGAAGTAGCTGTTATTAAACAAAAGGCTTAAAGGAAGATATGAAAGAAATACAGGAAGTGCCTGCAAGGCTAGCTAGCGCTGCCAAAGACATTAGCATAGATGCTGCATGATTGGCTGTTTTAGCCGAACTGGACACTCTTTGCGTAAATAGGAAAAACAAACAGCAGCTCTGAGGGCTTTTCTCTGTTACAATGATGTTTCTGCTTTTTCCCCAGTGGCTTTAGCAAGAGTTTAGCTTAGCACCGTGGCAACACAGCGGCCAGTGTGGGGCGGTCATGGGCAGCTAAAGCCGCTCATTGCACAAGCAGAAGCCTCAGGCGGTTGCCACCTGGTTTCAACTGGCCACTCGAAGGTTCCAGTTTCTCTGCTCCAGTTTCCTTGATGAAACTGCCGTCTAATCATCTTCAGCTTGGACTGTTTTAACTCTTGGAGCGCGACTCTCACGCTCCTTAATCAGAACCTCATTACGTTTCTGGACTCCATCATTTCTGGGCTGTCAGTCAGAGCTCAGAGCTCCTCGAGGGCCTCGCTGCGTCCTGCGTGGAACTTCCAGAACAAGCTCCAGCCACTTTAGATAAAACAAAGTTACCCCAAGGCCCGGAAAGGCTCATGGAAGACCTTTCCCTGCGATATAAACCTTTAGTGCAGCGGCGCTGCGCAGGTCAGAGGAGCTTTAATAAGAGGCCAGAGTTCTGCTGTTAAAGCCTCGGAAAGATCAGGTCAGATTTTCTGCTCTCAAAGACACAGAAATCATTACTGCGTGTCCCCAGCAATCCCTCCGTTAGCATCGACTTTGTCGGCGCCGCGTGGAGACGAGTTGGAGCCCTTCCTCTTATTGACCCTGGTGTCAGCCCTGCAAAATCCTGTTTTTTATCTATTTTCGAGACGCCCAGCTGTTAGTTCTCCTTCACTTAACCCCTTAACGTTCTGCCCAACTGTTTGGCCGAGCACATTTAAAGTCCTTGTATCCTATTGAAGATTGAGGTGAAACCAAACTCAACCTGATTCAATGTTTTCTTTTGAATCTTGCTATTATTGCCCAAAGGAAAAATGAAAATAATTTTCCAGAACTTTTTTCTTGTGTTTCAGCATAAAGAAGAAGTTTGAATATGACATTTCGCTTGTGAGTGTGTTTCATTGGCAGTACGTTGCATGTCTAATGCAGCAACTAACAACTAACACAGTGGGCTATGTGGGGACCTTCAGGTCATTTGGTCTCCATGGCAACAGAAATTAGTATTTATTAATGTATTTAACAAAACAAAATTAGTATTTTGGACTCATATCAGCCCTGCGATGAACTGGCGACTTGTCCAGGGTGTCCCCTGCCTTCGCCCTAAGACAGCTGGGAGAGGCTCCAGCAGACCCCCGTAACCCTGACCTCGGGACTAAGCGGGTATGGAAAATGGAATGGACTCATATCAACAATCATTACTGACAGAAAGTTTGTGGAGACTCAAGCCGAGTTATTGGGAGACGAAAAAATATTATTTTTCTAGATTAACCAAGTGTTTGTTTTTCACAAAAATTACCAAATCTTTGAAGAGTGGCATTCATAATGAAGCCTAATAAATTACAAAAATATAAAAAAAAAAGTACCCACAATATGGTATTTATAAACAATTTACTCAAATTTGTGTTTCTTTCCTTTATTCAACCTTGGGTCATGATGATTTCTCACTGGCTCTTCTAAAATTCTCATCACTCCCTTCGAAATCTACAGCGATGATGTGAGCCGATGAATCACGACATCGCAAGCACACGGCTGCAAAACCAAGAAAAACAGACAGACAAGTCAGGCAACGCCACGAGGTCCCACAGACCGTGAGCCAAAACCTTTTTAACGGAAAACATTTCAGCGACAGCCGAGAAACGTCAATTTTATTTGCGCTAACGAGGCCGTTCGCTAACGACCGGCGAACAATCAACCGAGGCGACCCGGAATAGACGTGCCTGCGCGCAACTCGGCTTCTGTTGCACGCCCCGAATATAAGATGAAGCAACAACTGTAACGGGAAAGAATGACGTTAGGTTCTGAAAGGAGACGGGCGGAACTGGAGATTAAAATACTCTCATCCATCGCAAAACTTTGGGTCTCACAAATATATTTAAAATCGGGCCAGCAAGTGTAAGTCAGTCTGGCAAAATGACGATGCAACGCGATGATGCAACACATTTTGCTGGTAACTGCAAACTGTTTCTCTCTGTGTATCAGTGGAGTTCGGTAGTCTGGATTCTGCAGTCGAACATTAGATCCTCACAATCATCGGTGCATTGCATCATTTCATTATGACGTGGTGGCTTCGGATAGAAGTGCTGCAGTGAACTCCTTCCTCGTGATTCCTCTGTCCTCTCCTTCACCCTGCTGCTGACCCGCCCACTTCAACATTTGCTCAGCTAATAAGCAGAAGATTGCGGCCAAAAACACCCCTCACCCTCACCCTCACCCTCCCCCGACCAATGATTTACTGCGCCGCCCTGGCACCTCCTGAAATTAGAATGTTTATTTATGGTCATCAATATTTAATTGGGTTTACTCTAATCTTGTGTTGGTGGGTTCAGAAGTCTCTGCATGGCTGTTTAAATATTAAAATTAATTGGAGCCCAGATACTGTAAAGAGGCTTGAGGTAATTGTTCTGGGAGAGCAGGTAGCTTCTCAAGTCGCGGCGTGAATATACTACCAGGCTCACACTCGCTCACGCTCACACACACACTCACGCGCACATGCTGTGTGCTCCCGCCAAATGAGCTCTTTTGGATTTCCCGCTTGAACGTCTCGGTCCATTTGAGCCGAGTGGAAACTGTTTACCAAGATGCTTAATCAAGTGCGGCGCCATCTTAAAAAAGGCAAAGTTAATCATTTCATTTCAGAATCAACCCTGCGTTTATTAAATATGGGGGCACAAGTCAAGCATGTCACTTGGCGCGTTCCAATTAAACTTGCAAATAAAACTTAACAACTTCATGCCATAATTATTACTCATAAATAAATAAATAAATAAATCAACAATGCATCCATCCATTTTCCAGGGGAAAGAGGTTGGAGTCTCTCAGCTCCCTGAATCGCGTCTGCCAAACAACATTCAAGCACGGACCAACTGGATTTTCAGAACTTGCTTCATTCAAATTAGAGTTTCCCAGCCAATGTTGTGTCATGCGACCCTCTAATGCGGCAAAAATGGTTTAAATGCGGCGGGGCAAACTACGCTCAGCTTGTGCGAGCGACCATAACAACTTTTGCAACGCACCTTTTGTGAGTTTTTTTAAAATGCACGTGCACCCACGAAACATGTTTGCCCTTCACAACTTCAGGTTGTGGAATTTTAATGGAGTCGTATTTTTCTCGTGTTTTTGTGTTGCTGGCAAGCCAACTAATGCACCAATTACTGGGGCTTTCTATGTCACAAGTCAACGTGATCATCTTAGTAATGCTTCTGAAGACTTTTTTGAGAGCTGGTCGAGATGTTCCCCTGCTAGCTAGTGCTAACGGTAAGCCGCTGACCAATCACAAATGAATGAGTTGGGACCAGTACCCGAGCGGGTGTGTGTGTTTGTCGGGGGGGGGGGGAACATCCTCTTTAGGCTAAAATTAATTATTTCAATCTGGAAATGTGCTTTCTCTTGTTTCTTATACCCTCATGCCTAAAGTAATTACAGCAAGTTCAATTGCAAGCACATGTGGTTGCTCAGGCAATTTTTTTTTTTATTGTTTCTGTTTTTGGGAGGCAACTTGCATTTGGCCTGAGTTGCTGATTTGATGTGGGTATATATATTTTTTTGCCCCTCATCGCACGGTGTGCAGTTGTTTTGTTTCCCTTGAACCATTTTGATTGGATCTGAAGACTCAATGGAGTGATTTAATTTCAGATTGACGCCGTGTTTCAGTTTGGATGCCGTCGCTGGAGTTTCTGCGAATATGATTAAGTTTGGCTCCGCCGGCTGAGGTATGAAAACAGGTCGTGAAGGCGTCGGAGGGGCCGTGTTGTGCCTCAGGTCGTGCTGTTGAGGTGATTTAAATAACACTGTCTGTCTCTCATTTCATTAATACACTTTCCCTCCCTCACACACAGAGCCCCGGGGCGTGCGGCTGGAGCGGCCACTGAATGAAATTCTGTTTTTCAAAATGAGCAGTATGCTCGAAAGCGATGGTAATCTCAGATGTAGAAATTGGAAAAGTCAGCGCAGCAAATGCATCAGCGGCTTTCCGCCGGACAAACATGCAATATTGATTCGCTTCTCGGCGCAGGTCATATTTTATGTATCTGTTTTAAAGATTTTGATATTGTGCTCCAGTGCCTCCTCAGTTCCGGGCAAGGGGAGGCCTTTATTTCTTGTAAATTAGCCTTAATCATGACTGGCGTGCGTGCGAGTCACATTCGGACGTGATTTTTGATTGCTCACATCTTCATTTTCCCGCCGTGGCTACGAGTCCTGCATGCGAAAACATCTAAACTCAGCGGCAGATGCCGCAGAGTCAGCGGCGGCTGGTGAGAATGCACAAGTAAACAACAAACAAAAAACGGAGGGGACGGGAGAATGAAAGGCCTCGGCTATCATTTGCGCGACTGACAATTGCTCTGCCAGACGACCCGGCTGACGAGGAGCCCAAATGTCTCAAATGGCGGCGACATCAAGAAGACGGATACCTTCATAAAAAGTGCCGTCGGTGTCGCAGAAAGCGGCGGCGGCGGCGGCGGCGGCGGCAGGAAATGAAGTGGAGTCTGAATTTCAAAGGACTGCAGCGCAGCAGGGCCTGTGATCATTAGCATCGAGGAGGAGGAGAAGGAGGAGGAAGAGGAGGGCTGACGGACGGATGCGGCACCGCTGTGCTTCTGCACTCGCTCCACAAGCATGGACGTGCTGCATGCTTCTCCTCAGACTTGTTCCGGCGCCGTGTTTACTAGATGTTGCCGTAAACTCTGACAGCTCGGCGAATGACTTCTCTCTCAGCAGTAAATGCGCTTCGTTCGAATGCAGCAAGGCCGTCACTCTGCGCCTACCAGCAAGTTTTGAATTTTTTTTTTTTAAAAAAGATGGATTTTTCCTTTAAATATGAGCCCCTCGCTGATTTAAGAAGGGCTCATTACTGTGAAGAACAAATTCCTCTGAAAAGGAAATATTTTTTTTCTTTTTTTCCCTCAGAAAATAATTGGTTTTGATTCGACCCCTTGCAACAAAGGCACTCAGTGCCTCTTTGCTTTTGCCAAGATAATCTGGAACGAGGTTAACTGAGATGTAATCTTGTGGAAATTATACAGCATGAAATTCATTTGTTCTTTTTCTTAAAATGGCAACGACCAGGAGAAAAGGGGCAACTGATGATTATTAGGCAACCGCTGAACTTTCGATAGCTCAATATGAGGTCAAAGAGCTGAAGCTGAATATGAGCCAGAGTCCAGCAGTCTTCATATCTTGTTTTGTTTGATTCCAGATTCTTCTCTCTCCTTAACATTTGGAAAAAAAAAGTTTCCGCACGTTTGATTCCATCAGTTAAAGTCACAGCAGCGCCCGCCACTTCCTCTCCCCTGCTGTACACCTTCACAAGTGGTCTTGGCCACGCACTTGGCAGCTGGGACTCCCGTCAGTTTTAAGTTGAAAGTTTGCTTCTTGGGAAAAGTTGGAGCAAAGTTCACGCCATCAGCGGCTCTGGAGGCAGCAGGTTTCTGAAGGGGCAGTGTCAAAACCATGTGGCACACTTACAGCAAATCCCTTCACGCGCGCTGTATTCTTGCAGCTAGCAGCATTTCAAAGCTCCATATTGGAGCGAAAATATTGTTTTTGCTGGGAGCTCCGCTTTGGGCGAGTACCGGTATTTGAAATAAACTCCTCGGTGAGACGTCGCATGTGTTCAAAACAGAAAGGTTGACAACAAAACAACTGTGCGCTCCATCCGTTTTAGTTTTGAAAAACCAGGACCAGCGAGCGTATGGGATCTTAAAGGGAAGGACAAGTGGATGTAAGAAAGAAAAAAAAAAAAAGCCATTTTGGGATTTAAAGGAAAAGGTGAAAAAAGGTGACGTGTGCGTGCTTATCTGTGCATGTGAGTGTTTAGCGGGAAGCCCGGCCGCCTTAAATGAGACGGCGGCTGAGGAATTTTATTAAGAGTCTTTATATCTTGCGCCTTAAGCCGGCGCGATCAGCATAATCCCTGTCCAAACAAGAGATAATGAATCTTCTCTTATAGTATTTGGTCAGATAGAGGAAAGCATGATGCCAGTGGAGGGAGGGAGCAGTGTACAATTTATTGGATTTAGATTAGGAGGGGCCTGTTTTAATGGGTTCGAAGAGACACCACTACACTAATGAAAACTAGCCTCGGGGCCGACATGCTAGGGTGTGTGTGTGTGTGTGTGTGTGTGTGTGTGCGCGAGAGAGAGAGAGAGGGAGAGAGAGAGAGAGAGAGAGAGAGTGAGTGGCTGTGTCACACTTGTACTTGACATCCAGCCTAAAGTTTACGACCAACAAACCGGAAACATTTGTGTTTGTATTGTTGTTGTTTTTTTTTTTTGTGTGTGTCTGTATTTGTATGTGCACATATATGCATGTGTGTGTATGCGAGTATGTGTGCGTGAAGGAGAGAGAGAGAGCGAGCAGATTGGCCGATAAGCCGAGCTTAACATACCACATGGAAAACGCCCAAGCATTGTGCGAGCGGATGTTATTGTCTCCTGTTGTTTTCAATACTTTTTGGACATGCTGTGCAGTCATGACCATATGTTGCGGTTTATTTTTGGCATTTGTCAGCAACGGCCACGTTTGTTTGTTTGTGCGCGCGTTCGTTTGTTTACGAGCTGCTTGTTTGCGGGCGCTCACTTTATTCCACGCGCGCACGCTGCTGCTGCTGCTGGGGTGCGATTACTTATGCAGATATTCAATCTTTATTTTGTTCAAAGACGCTCAATGCAGGACTATAGCATAACACATTTAATTAAAGTCTTTCATATTTGCCGCTTTATCTTCACAGGCCGGCCTGCATCTCATAAAGCTTCTAATGACCTTGGCAATGTGTTTGATGTGGCTCAGCAGATAAAATAAATAAATAAATAAAAATAAAAAAGTATTGCAGAAAAACTTGGCTTTTTGTTTAAAGTGCATTGTTGATTTGCTGGTCCAATAATCCTTGTTGCTCCGCTCACATCAGGAGCTTTTTGTTATTAAAATGCAGCCTTATTGCAATGTCAGATAAAGCTACAGAGGGAGTCCCCGCGGGCAAAAGCTAATTTACTCATCCAATAGGATGCAGTGGGCAACTCTGTGCAGTTCAACAAAAAGGGAGCCACTCATTGCTGTTATGTTCAGATCTTTTCTCCACGTTAAAAAGTCGCGAGCTGTAGGATTATCAGAATATCGGGAGGTCTGTGGAGCCGGACACGTGGCGTGTTACATCTCAAATCTTCAATTGCAATAAAAAGTAATTCAAGCCTGTTCTGTACAGAGCAGTTTACAAGCACATTCAGTCGCTGTGTTACAGAGCAAATGAATCTCTGTCAAAATATTCCAACCTTGAGGTTAGAATGACCCAAGATGTGAGAGACGGGAACGGGAACATAAAAAGAGTTGCTTGCACAATGTAGTCTGGTTTCCCTCTCAGTATGAAGTGAATCTTTTGATCGGGACGCTCACACAGGCTTCATGCTGGAACATTTGTCTCTATACCACTGTGAGGACCTTCCATTCTACAACCAGCCCTAGCCGGCGTCCACACCTTCCTCTAAACTCACCTTCAAGACCGAATTGGGAGGACGGGCCAATAAGTCCTCAGTGTGTCGTTGGAAACCAATTGTCCTTATAATGCATATTTACAAGAAAACACACACACACACACACACACACACACACACACACACACACACACACACACATATAGACAAAGACGAACCAGCAGCATGAAAAAAAAAATTGTACCTCCAGAACATAGATGGAATCAAAATGCAACATATTCTGCACTGTTGAGGTAGTGTGTGTGTGTGTGTGTGTGTGTGTGTTCGTTCAACGTGAAGGGGGGGGGGGGATGACATATTTTGGTGCCCTGCGTTTATCACCATCCATCACGTTGCGCTTTTGAACCACGACGCCGCTCATTAACATCCCACCACAACACGGCTGCACACGTCAACGACGGTGGGGCCCAAAAGACTCACGCAGAGCGAGCGAACCGTCGGGAGGCGAGTCTCTACCTCCTCCTCCTCGTCTTCCTCCTCGTCTTCCTCTTTCCATCCGTCAGCAATCGGCGCTCCGCGTACAACACAATCTGCGGGCTCCTGCTTCCGCAGCAGCTTCGCAAACGCTGACGACGGCGTCGGCGGCCTTTCGACGGAAAGTCACACCTCGACAGGTAGCGCACAAAAACACACAATCACACACACACACACACACACACACACACACACACACACACACACACACACACTGCACCAAACTGCGAGAGGTAAGACGCTGCTTATTCCCTCATTCCACTAATCACTTCACAATTATTTCCTCCTCCTGTGACAATTACAGCCGTGATGATGGAGACCCCAGATGCGCCGTCTTAATAATTAATATACATTAACGGGCTTTTTCCTCACGCTCGGCGCGGCGCTTCTTCACCTGCGCCGCACGCTGTTGCGCAGCAGCGACAGTCTGGTCCTACAACACAGCCGGCAGGGGGGAAATTGATGAGGCTGTCAGCTGCAATTACACACGTGACGTCTGGAAGTCAGAGCCGTGCGAGTCGCCCGGGGAGGGGGTGGTGGGAGGAGGAGGGTTGATGGTGTCTCGTGTAGGGACCCCTGTGGCCCAGAGTGATGTCACAAAGAGCTCGGAGCGTCCGCCCGGATTCGTGACCACACCCCCAGCCACCTGTAACTGCCTCACACCAGCCAAGTCCCCTCTCAGACACGCGCAAGCTCCAGCAAAAGCATTGTACCGTTAGCAGGAAGCTAAAGCTGCATGTGTTAGCAGAGAGGCTGTAAACACAGGGCTAATTACGCTGTTTTTTTTTAGAGATTGTGATATTTTTGTGTGATTTATCTTGTGTGGCAGCTCAGCTGTTAGTCCAGGTTGAAAAATAAGCAAATTTAAAGAAGAAAGTGTTTGGCGCTTTAAACTTGGCTGAGGCTTGACAAGATGAACGCAAGTCTGCGACAAGCAGCTTGTACTCGGTAAATAAAACACACAACACACAAAGAAAGTCGCTCTCTGTCACCAACATTACAGAGTTTTTTGTTTTTTTTATCCATTATTACAAGAATGAACGACATCAGGAATATTCATGTCGTGCTCGCAGCATTTTATCAGGATCAGGTTTAGTGTATGTGCGTGTGTGCATGTGTGTGTGTGTTGAGATGTGACACTACAGATTAATTAGAGGTTATCTCAAAGCAAACATGCCCTTTTTTAATGTTTACACCTGGAGTCTGTCCAGATTAATTACAAACACACATCCAGGGGCAATCTAGCCGTTTGTCCCCACACACACACACACACACACGCACACGCACACTGACACACACGCAGAAAGATGGTAGCATGCTAATGTGACATCACTTCAAGCCTGCAGGATGTGTGTGTGTGTGTGTGTGTGTGTGTGTGTGTGTGTGTGTGTGTAAAGCAGGAAGTTCATTACTGCCTCACTGCGCCGTGTGACACCAGCCAGCACGCTCCGGGCTGCCAGGACCTGAGCGGGAACGCAGTCCGAGGAAAAACGCACTCAGTCCGGAGGGACATTCTTCAGGCTCTAATCCGAGAGAAATAACCCCAGAATGAGTCAAATTATCAAATTCAAACGGACTCATTTTTAATCCTTAAAAAAAAAAAAAGGAAGAACGTTTTTGAAACAATCCTCTTATCACAACCATCTGCGTGCGGTTAAACATGAGCAATAAATAAACCTATGAAGTTTTAACTCCATTTTACCGGTAAAACCTCAATATTCACTCACTTGAAATTTGAAAAAAACTACAAAAAGTGAGAATCTAGTCACAGTTGCAGAATTTATCTGAGAAGCGAAGGCAGCGCAGGATTATGCGCTGCTGACGAGACGCACTCGCCGGAGTCTTATAGGAGTGTGCGTTTGTTTGTGTTTGTGCATGCATGCCTTTGCGTGCTTGCATGTGTGTGTGTGTGTGTGTGTGATTGAGTGCTAGGCCAGGGTGCACCCAGACACAGGTGTATTAAATTGGGTCAGCATTTTCATTTCCCAGGGTGAAGAGTCACAAAAAATAAATAAATAAATAAATAATTGCAACACACTCACACGCAGCTGTTTCACAGTGAACCCTGCGAACAAACACACCCGCACTTGCACTGTGCATAAGCATCACGCTCACACTGAGCTTTCCCAGATAAGCAGGATTAGCAGATCCTTTGGCAAAGTCAGACAACAGGAAAATTGGAGGAAGTGATTATTATATCTTTTTTTTTTTTTTTCCTTTTTGCTATTCTGTGATTGTGCTCGTGTTTATGTACATAAGTGCATCGGAAAATAGCATGAAGGGTTCGGACCGCAGGGGGGGCTCGGGTCGGGTCAGGCGGGGGGGGGTCTCGTCCCTTCAAGAGAGTCGTGTTCAAAGGGAACAAAACCCTTTGCTCTCGTTTTGCCCTCCCTGCTTTGGCGTCTCCACCTTTTCCTGAAGTTCAGCGTCACACCACTGAAGTCTGTCCCGACGCCACGGAGCCCTGCTTCTGTTGGCGGGATGGCGGTGGCAACACGGCAACAATGGCAGAGCGCAGCGGGAACAAACAGTCAAGCGGAGCTTGACAAAAGGGCTCAAGAGACACAATGAAAAACGTATTAGAAAAAAAAAGAGAAAGAAAAGCAATTGCAGCTCCAGCCCGGATGCTGCAAGGACTCGAGCGTGTCCGCCGGAAGGAAGCAGGTGTGCATCGACCCTGCGACGCCTCTGACTGGGGTGCAATGATCTCTTCCTGCAACCTCGTCTGCAATGTTTTCGGGAGGCGCCAAACGGAAACTCCCCGCTCGCAAATCGACGGCCTCAACAGCAAAAAACCCCCCCCAAAAAAAACAAGTATGACGCCCTGAAGAAAAACGCAATTCACTTTAAACCAGGAGCCAATTAACAGTCCAACACACATTAACAGCGCATTGAGTGGGCCTCTCAGCATTAATGACCACAGGCACAAAGTGCATTTAATCACCGTCACTCATAATGACACTTAATTGGCTCAATTTCCTGCCATTTAAAAAAAACAAAATGATTGGCTCACTATTGATGCAGCTCCTTTGTGTTGTTGCTGGGTGGTTCCCGTCTGTCGCTTCGAGTCGAATGCATCCATCCATCCATCCATCCATCCGTCCATCCATTTTAAAAACCTGCCTCAAGTCAAATTCTTCCAGGTGAACTCCGGAACTTGTGTGATCCAGGAGCTTCCATTCAGGGTGGAAGCGGTTGTAAGTCCTGCAGGAGAGACTCTCAGTGAGCCCCACTGAACCTTGAGGGACCTGATTGGAAACACCTGAGCAGGAGCAGCCGCGTTGAAAACATCTCATCTCAGGCTTTTTTATCGGGTTTCCCATTGGTTTTTTGGGGGTTTTTTTTACGTGTAAACGTTTCCAAATAAGAAATAGGTGTCAATCTGAAGACATTTCCATCCAGGAAGCATGCGGTTGAGTCACTTCCTGTAGGCTGAGGCCACCTGGCCAATCCTGGGCTTTCAAACCTAACCTGAGTGAGTGAGTGAGTGAGTGAGTGAGTATTGGTGCAAGAAGACAGGCAGTGCAACTACAGTGAGGGTGTGTTCTTTGTATTTGCTTTGTGTTTTTTCACACACTGCAAGAAAATTCAGATTGCTGATCAAACTTGGAATTTCAGTCTCATTAATTCTTCCCATAATGCATCATGGCTGACCAAAGACCTTCATTTTATTTTTATTTTTTTGCTTAACAACAAAAGTGTGGCTCCTTCCTCTCACTTTATCACCTCACTTCTTCAAGTTTTTTTGTCTACTTTGTTGTTTTCAGTTGTGGCTGTTTTGCAGCCACGGAGTCAGAGCTGACACAGCAACACGCACGTTCGGCCATCAGCACGATGTGACGCGGCAGGTCTGCAGCGTCCACACCTGTCTGGACGGCTCAGCACAACCACAGAGAAGCAGTCAGACCCCCTGCTGGACAGACGAGGAACCATCAGGCTTCTGCTCAGATGTCTTGCAGCGACACCTGTGACCTTCTGACCGGAGTGTTGAAAGTGTTAAACTGATGGCGATGCAGTATATAATAAAAGCCAAAAATTGTGATATGACATTTGTTGTTTGTCTCTAAAACACAATTTCATGTCATAATATTTTTTGCAATAAGCAGCTGCTGTGAGCAGAATGTTGTTGTTTTTTGAAAATGCATTTTGAACTTTAATAAGAGCTGCAATGTGAAGGAAATGGCCCAAATCTCCTGGTGATGGCGCCGTTTGAATGGTTTATGGAGCATAATGACGATTTTGTAAGATATTTCATATTGGCTTTATGTGTATATTAATGGCCAGTTCAACAAACAAACAAAAAAAAAACCCCAACTGAAACACTGCCAAGGGTTTGAAAGTTGTTTGGCCAATGCTGGATCTAGATCAGTGGTTCTCAAACTTTCTCTGTCACGCCCCACCTTGGAGGAAGAAAACTTTTCATGCTAGAAGCCCCAAATTTGACATGGCATTGACCACTTGCAGATGAACCTGCAAGTGGCCCCATGTCTCTAGGACAAAGTTGACTTTTGACCCCATAGACTTGCATGGCATTGGGGTTAGCAATAAGGCTGGAATTAGGGTTAGGGTTAGGGTTACTGCTGGAATTAGGTTAGGGTTTCGGGGTTCCCCATGGACTAGAAGCACCAAATTTGACGTGGCTGTGTCTTGAGGGATCCCGATGAACCTGCAAGTGGCCCCATGTCTCTTGGACAAAGTTGACTTTTGACCCCATAGACTTGCGTGGCATTAGATAATATGAGAGAAGAAGAGTTGAAAAAATTAAAACAAAACCTGAGGACGTTCTCAGGAGTTTCAACCACAGACGATTGTAGAACAACATCCAGACTATGTGGAGCAAATATCATCACCTGGGCTCGAGAGGCAGCCAGAAGAGTCGGTCAGGGCACCAGATAAATAAAACGTCTCTTTCCTGTCCAGCCTGCGTCCGTCTGCAGAACCCAGCTGCTGCTGCTGCTGCTGCTGCTTCTGCTGCTGCTTGGCGGGTGTCGTCGCTAACACACTTCTCCAGCAGCAGCAGCAGCAGCCAGGTGCCCCGAAGAAGCAGCTTCGTTCATCACATCTTGAAACCTGCGGCGACTGCGCAGTCCCTCCGCAAAAACACACACACACCACATACCACACACACACACACACACACAGAGGCAGCCAGACACAGAAACAGCTGCACTCTGATGAATGCCCTACATTCATTCCACAGGAAGCTGCTTCATCTGTCACCACTGATGCAACCCTTCCACTCTATCCCTTCAAAATACACACACACACACACACACACACACACACACACACAGAGCCTCTCCCGCTCTGTGATTAGTCCCCCAGCTGGTCTTGGCAACAAATGCTCCTTTGATGCATCTTCCCGGAGGCCGGACCCTCCATCAGCGGCCCTCCGTCGCTCCCCCTCCCCAACCCCCCAACTTCTACTTCCTGCTTGGCATTAAAGTCACTTCCACCACCGACCCCCCCCCAACCACCGGTCCATTCAGGGGCAGAAGCATCGTCGGCTTTGTCCTCCCGCCGGAGGGGCGACGAGAGAGAGTGGAAGACCTCCGACTTTTTCCGTGGTGGAAAGTAAAGAGGGGGAGCGGGGGGACACGGGGCCTCGCTCGCTCCCTGCCTGGCGAAGCGCTGACTCGTCGCTTCGACGCAGAATTAACGCGATCAGCCAGCCGCTGCAGCGGGTCGTCGTCGCTCAGAGCTGCACGGATTAAGCATTTCTGCCGCCTCCCTGCTCACGTTCACGCCGTCGGCCTCGCACTCCCCCTGAGTTCACGCGTCAGACTTCAATGGGGGCGGGGGGGGAGAACCCAAAGACCTTATTTTTTTTAAATGCATTCGGTTTGACACTCAGAAATATGACATGGAATAGAAGTATGAATATAAAAATATAAATATTTTTGTGTGGGAACCTGATTTCTTTCATGCTATTTTAAAATCCATTACCAGGAAATGTAACAGAATGTGCAGACAAATCCCAGGAGAAATACCTTAAATCGCACAATATGTGTCTTTCTGCTTTGAACTTTCAGGTCCCATTTAGTCAAAAAATGTAACTTTTTTTCCTCTTGCGGTTCCTTTAAAAGAGTTCATAGGTCATTGTATTCACTTGGCCTCTCCACTTTTTTTTTACAAACCTGACCTTTTGGGCTAAAGGTCAGTGACGCTAAATATATCCTATTCTGCTGAGCTCCAGGTGAAATGGATTTTTTTTCCCCCCTAAAGAGTGTATTTAAACATTGAGGGCTAATCAATAGGAGTAACTAGTTGATTCGGCAGATTGTTGCGTGCTGCTGCTCTGACAAACTTTCTGTCGGCTTCCGTCCGGTCGACACATTGATGAGCAGAGAGGAGAAGATTTGAGAAGAAATCAAACACCGACTCCAGGCGCTTTATTCATGAGCTGACGTAGAACACGAGTCATATTTGCTGCCAGAAGCGGTAACGCGATGGATTCATCATTGCAATAACACTGCTTTATTCCCATTGGGGTCAAGGGTCGCCTCCTACAACATAGGGGTCAACACTCTATTTGGCTCACAGGGCAATACAAAATCACCACCAGAGCTGGCCCACCAGTATTAATACAGCACATGTACCGCTAGTACTACAAGTCCCAGAATGCTCTGCTGGTAATCTGGCCTGTCAGGACAGGGTGTTCACTGAAGGATATTGTTATGATGACTTAATTGGTTTCTTGATGTCATTTTATTTCTTAACGTATTGAAAAATGTTGCTGTTGAAACTTAAACCAGAGGGCAGCAAGTAAAAAAAAGAGGCATATGGTTTTTATTTACATTTTATTTTGATGAGGTTTTTTTTTTAATTTGAAAGTAAATTTTGCACGTGTACAATATGAAGGTATGTATTGTATAGTATAATAATAATAATAACAATAATAATAATAATAATAATAATAATAATAAGCTTTTGCTTGATGTACAAGCTGACGCAAAACCTGCGTGGGTCCATCTATAAAAAGGCTCACTGTTCAAGAGGAAGATTTTCCCAATGAATATCAATGTTGGCCCTCGACTTGGTTGAAATGTTGGCTCCACTGTGTACTTGACTTACACACCCCTGGACTAGAGCGAGCACTTTCACTGAAACCACGGCGTTTGTTAGGACTGTCAATGTTTAGTATTCAAACACAGTTTCTGTGAGCGTCTAAAAACAGACCAGCGCCTCTGGTGTCCCGACGGCAGCAACGGAAACACTGAGGGTTTAAACTTCAGCTCGTGCGTTTGGGGCGAAGCCCTGGGCTGTGACCCCGGGCACTGGGGAAGGTCGCCGTCTTCACCAACACGCTCCGCATTTTTTAATGCCCCCGTTAAAAACGCGGCGCACTTACCTCCTGCAGTCACAGCCAATCCGGAGCAAAGGGGGAAAAAAAAACGAGGTGGAGCGATAAAGAAGCGGAGCCCGCGGCGAGCCAAAAAGCAGCAGTCCACTCAGAGAGAGGTGGGGGCGAGGGGAGGAGGTGAGCTTGTAAATATGGTTCTTTATTGCACACATGACATTTTTTTTTCCTTTCGTTTATTTTCTTTTTTCCCCTCTCTTTTGGTGTGAGCAACAAAAACTGGCACTTACATGTTTTATTCCCTATTCCAAAACTCCAGAGTCTAACCTGCTATCAAAACAAGGCAGCACAAAAAAAAAAAAAAAAATATATATATGAAAAGGCTACTTCACATAAAACCTTACGACTCCACAATAAAAAGGAACAAAAAAAAAAAAAAAAAAAAGGGACAAAAAAAAAAAAACCACACATTTTTTAGTGCACCACGATTATGGATCACGATCTCACACAACACAGTATAACATTCTAGTAGGTTTTATTTTTATTTTTTTTATTTTTCGGAAAGGAAAAAAAATAAATGACCTTTTACTCTCACAGTCAAAAATAAAAAAAATATATATAGAAAGAACAAAAACAAAAAAAATGTCCAGTGGGGCTAATTTTTTTTTGTTCTCATTCTGTTATTTTGGTAGCATTTTGCCCTTTAACCACCTGAGTGCTACATGGCTGAGACCAACACTGATTAGTTTAACCTGTCGTTTAACTCATTGGAGGAATGTTTGTTAAACAGGAGGGTTTGACAGGTTTTAGAAGGTAGTTAGTAGCTCAACGCACTAAATGCCCTGCGACAGGTGTGGAAAAGGCACCGGGAGCCGTGTGGCAAACATTCACTTTCCTGCACGCTGTGGTCCAGGCGTGAGTCATCGTTCAGAAACGGGATGCATGATTGGGAACAGGTTGTGCCCGTTATCCAGCAAACCTTTTCTGTCTTGTTTTCCTCTTAAAATGACAAAAGAACACGGGCATTTAGTTTTTATTGTGCTCAAAGGGGAGTGGGGGAAGGGTTTAGCTGAGATAAAAAGGAAGAAAGAAAGTACAAAATGTACAGTTTTCCAATCTTAGGGTAAAAAGGCACCGTTAGAACTTGAACAGAAATATGTTCAAAGGTTGTCGGACGAAGCCGTTTTGGCGTTGGCCGGGTTCACTGCTGGTGGACGGATTTTATTTATTTTTTTATCTCAAGTTGCCTGTGTGAAGTAGTGCGAAAGGAGCCAGTCAGTGACACGAGAAGGCCAAAACAATCCTGCATTAATAATAATAATTAAAAAAAAAAAAAAATATGGCTTGAGGCTGCTTATGCAGGAAAGGGAAAAAAAAAAAAAAAAGGGGGACGGACGGACGAGGAAAATAGTTTGGGCCGACTGCCAGCGACTCAATCTGTCTCAGCGCGGGTGAACAAGTAGGTGAAAAGAGCCGCTTCTCAGATCAAACTGTTCATTCCGGAGAGGACAGACGTGCTAAATTTGATGTTACGAACTTTTAATCCCTCTTCCTTTTTTTTCTCCACGAGCCGAGACGTAAAAAAAAAAAAAAAAAAGCAACATTCAAGTCGCTTTTGTTACGATTAAAGAAGGAAGAAAGAAAGAAAAAGACCGCGACAGAAAGAAAGTCAAGGCGTCACTCAGTGGGTTAAAGTAATCAGGATTAATGCAGTTAATCTTTCGCTTGTGTGTTTGTGTGTGTGTGTGTGTCTGTGTGTGTGTGTCGATACTTTGAATTAGTGGAAGAAGGGAAAACAGAGGAGAGCTGCTGTGTGATCCCAGGGATGAGTGCGCTCGCACAACAAAGCGACAGTGTTCCAGACAAGGGGGACAAAAAAAGAAGAGGAGATTCCCTCACGAAAAAACACAAACACAAAACAATAAATACTAACTAGTTTAAAGCCGTATCAGCATTTTACACTGGGGACAGGGACAGCCAGGCTCTTTTTGATCCCAAAGCACTTCATACTGGCACGGTGTGCAGCGCTGTGTCCGAGCATTATGGGATGGAGCTCCCAAGCGGTCCCGGCCTTAGCTTCGCTATCAATAGGATGGAGAGGGCGGGCGGGGGGACGTGTTGGCTCAGCCAGCAGACGGCAGCGGGCGATACGGCTGGAACGCTGCCGTCCAGGCAGGACGACCGTGAGAGTCAAAGTCAAAGGACTTTCAAGTCCCTCGCCAGTGCGCCAGGCGAGTCCCGACGCCAAGTCAGTCACATGACGGCAGGAGCGTCGGCCATCTCGGCCTGCTAAGCTACGCCGCTAGCCCGCGATTCATACCAAAAGCGTCTGCGGCGCGTTCGCGGCTCCTCGCAGAACACGCCCACTGACGTCAGAGTTGCGAGTTCACACCAGGTGCGGCGCGGGGGCGCCCTTCAGAAACGTGAAACTGCGGCTGAAAAATGCGACCGTTCTATTTTTTCCCCCCCACGTTTCACGCGTGGCGGCCGCGTCAGTCGACGTGGGTAGAACGGTTCCGGCAGGATGTCTGCGTGGAAAGTATGTGAACACACAGAGCACCCGGTTGATTTTCATCATGATGTACAATGTGCTGGGATTTGTTGTTCTATGTGCTGGATTTTTACGGCGGAACGTCAACATGATGCATCAGCCTCAACGCTGTTTAGATCGGCTGTCAAATAATAAAGCAGATTTCACTTGAAATCTGAAGTTGTAATGAGCAAAATGCAGGTATACTTTAAATACTTGGATTTTGTATGATACTAGCAGTTCGGTTTATTTTATTCTTTTTTTTTTTTTTTTTTTACACACAGCGATACTTGAGACACAGTTGGGACGTGCAAAGGAGTTTTGTTCCATTGTTGTTTTCTTTAACTACACGCGAAACTACCTGGGTTGTCGCGTGGTCTTGCAAATCCCTCAATCAAGCCGCCGCGCTTAGACGCACGTTTGGTGTGAGACAGGACGGTTAACCCGCCGCCGTGCACACGCACCACAGACGCTTCCGGTGTGAACTGGGGCCAACGCTGTGAAAAAGACGCGAAGCCGTGCGTCGAACGAGCAGCATTTCAGCTTTTAACTGAAGAAGAAATTTGATTGTAGAAATGATACATTTGTAACTAATACCTGCTGGTACACAAACAGTACGTGTTATAAGTGTAAAAAAAACACAAAAAAAAACAACCCAAAACCCCCCCCAAAAAAACTGGCACTGGCTACTTCATTGAAATTCCACCTGGATAGCGTGCGCTAACTCTGGTGTTCAGGCGCAGCCGACCCCTCCGCTGGGGACGAGCGCCGTCCCAGTTTCTGCTGTAAGGAACCGGCCCGGGACCTGCGCCGAGATGAAATCTGCCGCTTTTCATAATTCACAGTTTAAAAAAAATAAAACAAGAGACGATAATCCTTTTGAGATGACTAATATGCAGAGATTATCCGCCACTAACTAATGGTGAGACAAAGAGGAAAATGGATTCTGATCTCCAGGGATTAGGGTTTGAGTGAGCGCAGACATACTATCCTCTCTCTCTCTCTCTTCCCCCCCCCCTTGTTTTTTTTGTTTTTGTTTTTTTAACCCCCCCCACACACACACACCTTGTGCCTTATTGAAAAATCAACAGCTCGATTTTTTTTAAAACCCGTAGCCTAGCGCAAAGATGCTCGGCTCCGATCTTCGAGGCGAGGCGGGGGCGGGAGGGGTGGGGGGGGGCGTTTGGTGGGAGGAGTCAGTCAGTAACACACAAGGACAGGATGAGTGACAAAGGAGAGGGGAGGGGCTCTGAACGGCGGGCGGGACAGAGCAGCGCTCGGCCAGGAGGGCGAAGACAAAGTCAGCAGAGTCACGAGTGTCAGTGGAGACTTTGAAACACCAGCGCAGAGGTGAGAGCACGTGAGCGGGAGGTCGTGCAAGGAGTTTCCAGTTAGGGCGTGTGTAGGGTGGGGTGTGCGCACGCACCGGGGTGACTGCAGTGAGTGCGAGTGCGTGCGTGTGTTTTGTGTGCGTCAGTCGGTCAGTCGGTGTGTACGCGGCGGCCACACACCAGTTTGATTGTTTGTTTTCTCTTAGTTTCTTTTTCACATTTTTTCTTGTTTTTTTTTTTTTTTTAGTGTTAGTCCGTGAACCAGACCGAGGTAAATACATTCACACTGGTTAAAAACACAAGACAAAAATATCAGCAAAGTTAGTACAATTCTTACTAAGAATGTTTTATTAAAATAAATGCCAAGAGGTTAATAAGAAAAAAAAAAATTAACAGCATAACACCATGAAAACTAAATGCAAGCATGTAAAAATACTGAATGACAGGGAAACTCATAAAGTCGCTAATGAGTTAAACGAGCCGGGAGTCGGCGAGAGAAACCAAACAAAGTGTATCAACAGAGGAGGAGAAGGAGGAGGAGGAATAGGGGGTGGGGGGGAAATTAAAGGCAACAACTCCCCATGAAAGACAGCTTTCAAAGAAGAGGGGGCGGGGCTGAGCGTGGGCGCAGAGGGGAAGAGGGGTGGGGGTGGGTGGGTTAAAATCATCATCATCATCATTTATTTTTTTTTTTTAAAAAAAGCACTCAGAAAAATGATTAATATACATATAAAATGAGATTAGAAAAATACATTATAAACCTGTAACAATGGCTGCTGTTAATTACATTATCATACATGTAGTAGGCAGGCCGGAGAGAACGCGGTGGGCCGAGAGGCGACCCGTCACCTGATGGACTCGTCCAGCCGTTCACAATGACACAGCAAGTCGTAACATTTGCAGAGGGAATCGTTGTTCGTTCGCATGTCTGTCTGACTGTTTGTTTTTTTTCTCTTAATACTGTCGAATGCTGAATAGCCATCTCTTCTCCTCCGCTCCACTTTAATATTGCATTTCAATTTAAAAGTAATAACACTGAAAGGAGAAAAAAAATTGGTAAATAAGACAAACTAAAGTTGGGGGGGGGGGGGGGGCAGAATTCATTGACCTTAAAGGTGTAACAGCAGGATGAGGAGATCTATGACGGGGGAGGGGAGGTGGTGAGCATCGCTCTTTAATATGGTTGGGGGGGGGGGGGGGGGGACGGCAGCGAAGCAGCACCTGTTTCCATAGCTGGGAAACTAGAGACGGCTGAGAAGTGGTTAGCTTTTAGCTCTTGGCGCTGTTAGCCCCGCCTCCACCTCCTCCACCACTTCCTCCACCTCCACCACCTCCTCCTCCTCCTCCTCCTCTTCCGCAGCCGCCCTTCAATCTGATTGGATCGATGATTTTGCAGTTTCTCAGCCGCGGAAACAAACGCTCTCCGCGCCGCTCTGCGACTTTCTTTTTTTTTTGTTTTTGTTTTTTTGGCAGATGATTGCATTGCTTATATTGGCAGTTTTTAATTTGTTCGAGGAAGTTAATCACAGTCACCGAAAAAAAAAAGAAAAAGAAAAAAAAGAACAAAAACAATCGAGACAATATTTTCATGTGATCGGTACAATCTAGATTCTTTTTTTTTTCTCTTTGAAAAAAAAAAAAAAGAAGAGAAAAGAAAGACCAAAAACCTGCACGCGCAGCAGAGTAAAGGGCCATCGAGTCGAGGGAAAACAAAGATATCAAAGAAAAGTCCAGGAAGACAAAACCATGGCACATTATTTTTAGCTGGTCAAAAAAACGACTGCTATTCTGTTTTGCATAGAATAAAGTCGGCTCGACTATTCAGAGCGCGCAACTCCAGCCGTTCTCTCTCTCTCTCTCGGCGCCGTCCCGATGGGTGCTGGATATTATTGAACACAAGTGGAATACTCAGAAAAACAGAAACCACAGTTGATAAGGCACTTTTTTTTTTTTGATTCGATCCGCTTCTTTCTGTCTTTTTCATTTCGTCTATTTTAAGCTCGTTAGGCGTCTTGTCTCGCTCCCGACCCTCCGCTGAGCTTCTTCTTCTGGGGGGCTTCCACGGTTTTGGTCTTTGTCTTCCTCTCCAATCTTACCCCCCCCCCCCCCACCCCTGCCCCCGCCCAAAAAATAAAAAGGTAACAGCACTTTTTTCACCCACCTATCTGTCCTGTATTCCCCCTTACTGCTTCAAGATTTTTTTTTATTGTATTTTTTTTCTCAATTTTCTAACTGCAAGTCACGTATCAAAAGGTAAAATTGGCAAAAATAGATTTTTTCAGTTTTTTTTTCTCTTCTCCAGCACCCTGTAAAATTATCTGTTTTGTTCGCTTCACTTTTTTCGTATATGCAATGACAGGTATCTACATTTTTATATATTTATATATATAATTATATTTATATAATTATATATATATATAAAAAGACGTATGTATAAAGCAATTTGAACAGGCAGGCATGGCTTTCACATCCTATTTTTTTTTTTCTTGAGAGAGTCAAAAACAACTAAAACGATAGTGGGCCCGGGAGCTTGGCGACCCTCGCGGGGAGGTGTGACACATTGTGGATGCACTTTGAGAAAAACACACTCAGGAGGGACGGAGAGCACCCCCCCCCCCCCCGATTTCCTTTTACCGAGATTTTAAAACTTGGTTGAGGTTTAAAAAAAAGCAAAAACACACACTTGTTAAAAAAAATAAAAATGAAAATGGCTACATGTCAAGAAAAAAAACACTTGCCTGAGAGGCTGATGTAACAACTTAAAACTAAAGCCATGAATCATGAGAAAAGCCTTCAAAAAAAAAAAAAGTGTCCTTCTGACTTGTGTAACATGTTGACTTAGTGTTGGTCTCCTGCGTGAAAGTCAGCAGAAGCTCATAGTAATGTAAAATTAAAAACAACGACAACAAAAAATTCTGTCTGTCTATTCCAGCTCAAGGCAAAAGCAACACAAATCCACACCTTTCCAAACTAAAAATCACAGCCAGCGAGCCCTCTATGAGACTGATGCATAACTTCTGATATATATTTTTCATTGGAAAACCCTTTGGCTAAATATGCACTTAATACTTTTTTTTTTTGTCTTTTTGTTCACAGCTACTCAACGCCAACTCATTCAGACATAGCATATATATATATATATATATACACACACACACACATATATTTATGCATATATATGTGTGTATATACATACGTATGTATATATATTCTCTAGATACATCAGGCACTGTATGATGGATGTAGTGTGAATGGGGTCGTAGCGTTTGTAAGCAGCAAACAAGCGCAGGTTGAACGTCCCCCAAGCCTTAGCACACCCTACTCTCACCGTAGTATGAATGAAAAGCGCGCGCGCACACACGCATACACACATGCACGCACGCAAACCCACACACACACACACACACACACACACACAAACACACACACACACACGAACACATGATCCCAAATTAGGCCCCTCCCATTCTGCCTCTCCTTCCTTCCTATCTTTTCCACAGCCTGCTTTCATTTTCCCCAGATACAAAGACTTGGCTCATTAATATATATGTATATATAGGTTTTTTTTACGCTGATCAATTAAGGTAAAGCTAATTAGTAAAATGTGAACAACAGAAACTGAAAGGAAAACAATAGCAAAATAAAACCAAGACAGAGGAAAACAAACACATAAATCATAAAAAAGCTCATGTCGCAATCAATTTAGCCATGCTTGAAAAAAAAACAAACAAACACAAAAAAACAAAACAGACAGGAAGCAGTTTGGAGGTGCACACCCAGAATGTGTCAGCTCATAATAACATCTCAGAGCTAAACAACTGCACTACATGTGAGGGGTCAAAAAAATAATAATCATAAAATCAAATGACAGAAATCAAACAAGTTAATGTGAGTGTTTGTTCTCTTTCCTTCCATTTCTTTTTCTCTTTTCCCAGCAGCTGGGCATTGCTGGGGGTGGGGCTGGGGGGAGGGGTGGTGGGATGTGGGCGGGGCAGGGTGGGGGGTGACGTCACTGCTCTGAAACCACATGGTTCCGCGTCAAGAAAAGAAAAATAGTGGATGCTGAAGCCGGATTGGTTCAGTAGGGGGCGGGGCCAAATTGAAGCGAGTGCGGGAGGGGTGGGGTGGGGTGGCGGGGGGGGGGGGCTTTATTGCTATAAAAATTCAGTGCAGATTGATGAGTAACAGCACAACACGCTTCCACCCAGCGTTGCGATTCATGAAGAAAAAGAAAGAGAAAGAATGGGAATTGAACTCAATGAACAGAAGGGGAGCATGACGATTACACAACTCGTTGTGTGGGAGAGAGTCCTCAATGTTTGTGTAGTTGTTGGTTGGTTGGTTGGTTGGTTGGTTGTTGTTGTTTGGGTGGTGGGGGGGGGGGCTTTCTTTCTGTCTTTGTTTTGTCAGGGCGTGTTAGGGTAACTGTATGGGCAGGCGCCTCTCTCTCTCTCTCTTTCTTTCTCTCTCTCGCTCTCTTTCACTTGCGTCCGAGAGGCTAGCAAAAGGCAATTACCAGTTAACTGATCAGCAGGCAGGCTTGGGGCGGCTCGTCATTGGGTGAAGAGTTCAGAGGTCAGAAGGTCATGTGTTAGTTGCCGGTGGCGGCTAGGTGGTTAGGAACACAAAACAAAAACAAACGAGAAAAAAAAAGATAGAAAGGATATTAGTGTCAGCAAGGAGAGACTGGAATGACATCATCTTCACAATCAAAGGAATTAAATTAAAAAAATATGAATGCAATCTGCCATGTCATGTCACACCTCCCCCTGCTCCTGAACTAAACCACCCCTCCACCTCCCTCCTCCTCCCCTCCCCCGCAGCAGTGCGAGATGACCTCCCCCCCCGCCTAATAGGGTTGCAATCCTGACCGTGATGTCACGTCAGGATTGCAACGAGTGACTTTTTTTTATCATCTTTAGCTCGGCTGCTTTCTAACTACCCCCCACCCCCACCCCGAAAAACAAAACAAGACAAACAAAGAGGAAGCAAAGAGGGACAAACATGATCAGCAAAAAAAAAAAAAAAAAAAAAAAGAGTAAAAAATAAAAATCTAGAGTTTTAGTGTCGGTCAAGTTTGGAGTGCGAGTTACAAACAGGTGTGATTAGTGGTAAAGGAGGCTTCCAGTAACTAGTGTTATGCGATGGGTAACTTGCGAGGCTAGTGACAAAAAAAATGTGCAATGAATAAGATGAATCGGTGCTTTACGATTCTTCCTCTTTATTTAGCAGTATGTTTTTTTTTTATATGATATAAATATACACAAGAACCATAAATACATTTGATATAAAATGCTCAAATATAAAATGACAGTACCTCATGTACAACTGAAAATATCAAAAATGTTCTGCTTTGTTCTTTTAATGTCCTTAAGCTTCTTGTTTTGTTTTGTTTTTTTTTTCGATGTGTTCTGCAATACACTGGAAAGAATGCAAGCTACCTCGGCTCATGTCTGTCTGTGCGCGTATATTATCCGTAGAAAAAAAGAAAAACGCAAAATAATTTCTTCTCTCCCTCAAATCTCAAGGTTAAATGGCGTCTGGTGGCAAACTCATCTCCCTGCCTGCCAGCTCTCTCAGATACAGTATAGAAATGCATCTCTCTTTTCTCTTCTCCCCTTCTCTCTCTCTCGCGGCTCCCTACGAGCCCAGGAGATAAATCATGTATGGGAACAAGCCTGCCCCATTTTAGGCTCTAATCTCACATCAGAGGAATGTCATTATACTCTTTTCCAACGTTGCCTGTGAGCGCTACCTGGCTGCATGGACCCCCCCCCCAAAAAAAAAGAAAAAAGAAAAAAAAAGAAGAGCAGTTTGGATCGCTCCTGCCTGAGCTTTGACGCGTACACACTCTCGAGTATATCCGGGCGTGTTTAAGTACTAAAGTGTAAACAAAATGTGCAGACCACAAGCGACCATTTAGCTGGTGTGTGGGTGTGGAGGCGAGGCGGGGGGAGGGGAGGTGGAGGAAACAATAGGAAGTACAACAGAGACGATATACAAAAAAACTAACAAAAAAAAACCAAACAACCCAAAAAATCCCAAACTAAGGCATTGAGGCATAACAATCATTCATCATCAGTCAAATAGCAGAGTGTGAGCTTAGAGACTAAACTGACCTCTGTCAGCGGTCACAATCCTTTGGTAAGGATGGACCCGCGTGTCATGCCGTCTCACTTTAGTAGCCATTGCACCTAGATTGTAACAGGTCCACAAGGTTAGCAACTGTTCACTTTGAGCAGGGGGAAAAACAAAACAGTCATCTTTTACAGTGATAACATTCACATTTTCTTCTTCTTCTTCTTTTTTTTTTTTTTTTTAAACCATTATCATATAATGCTTGGATAATACAATATACAGTACAGCAACATAATACAGGTCAGAATACAAGTAACACACACACACACACGCACGCACGCACGCACGCACGCACGCACAGAGCACACCGGTTTTTTTCTCTCTCTCTCAAATTGTAGAAAAAAATGCAGTAGAAAAAATAATACATCTTTTTGGATCTATTTTAGCTTTTAAAATGCATAACTTAAGTCTTAAAATTCCACAGTGCTCAGTATTTTTTTTCCCGCCCCCAAACACACTGCAGGGCTCTGAAAAGCAGGGCAGGTAAAAGGGGAGAGGCTCCAAGGCTGTCTGAGGGGGGAGGCAATAATGTGATTCTTCCTCTGTGATCCAGAGTGGGACTGAAAGAAATTTGTCTCCCTATTTTGAAAGGTGGGGAAATCCAATAGAGCTCTGATGGTAATTGAATAGTGCCAGACGCCACCTGCCTCTCGCGTCTCTATTTTATTTTCTCCTTCACCGTTCGTCTCCGGGTCAATCTGTTCGCTGTCATATTCCACCTTTATTAGTCGCAAATGTTTTTTTTTTCCCCCCTTCCCTTCCTCACTTCCTATGGCAGTAACTCGTGTCGTCGTACAGGACGAGGCACAAACTGTGTGCGACACGTCATGTTTCAAGTATTATAAAAAAAAAAAAAAAAAAAAAATATAAGGCTTTACAACTCAGCAGGCCCTTGGGGCCCTGAGTGAAATAACTTTTAAAAGGTCCCACATTAGACTTGATTTTTTTATTAGATATTAAAGGGAGCGACCTCACGCTGGGAAAACTGGTTATTTAGCCCTCTGTTTACAGCCTCTTGGATTTGCCTGCTTGGTTTTTAGCTTCCTGCTAAAGCTAAGTCCATGTTGGTCCTTTCACATATTTTACATTGGACGCAAACAAGGCGGCTCAGAGGGTGGACCAGTCACCTGGTTGGGAAATGTTCCCACTGACCTGGGAGAGGCATCTGTGACGCTAGAGTGCCCTTTGTGACATCACAGGGGGATACTTCCCAGATTTTAGTGTCTTGCAGTTTCTTAAAAGCAAGGACTGAAAACTAAGCAAAAAAAAAAAAGAAGTGAAAACATCTAATTTTTCGTTGACAGAATCGAGACTCGTGTTACTGTCAGAAAATATCGGTGAAGTCAAGTTAGTTTAATACGGGACCCTTTAAAAATTATTCAAAGAATTTCTACAATACCGTGATTGTGTTAAGTGCAGGTTCTGGTCTGTGACCACACAACCACCTACACGATCCTCTTCGGCGCAGATGGTCTGGTCGATTTTCTAAAACGAGCCTACGGTGGCTGCCTGGGCGCAGTAGCGCCGGCACTGCCAAGCAGAGTGCACGAGGGTGTGTGAGGGCATGAGTGTGTTGCCATGGGGGCCCTGCGCTGCTGAAGGCACCGATCAATAGTGTGAGTAAATAAAATGCACTAAGCTGGTGTAACCCTGCGAGTTAAAGAGAGAAAAGCCGGCCCGGCTGCACTGTCTGTTCTACACGCGGCTCCCAGAGGCGCCGTGCACCCCCACCCAAAAAAAAAAAGACAGAGGTCAGCTAAAAAGCACACCTCTGTCTGCTGCTGCCAGATGATGACAGTGCAGTGGATGACACTGCGGGGACTACAGCCTCAAATTAAAAGCTGGAAAGGCCTCTTGTCGTCTTTATGGCGAGAGCAGCTTGCGTGCGGCCCAAATAACGCGGCGTCTGCGCAGTCAACAGACGCTCAGGTGTCTCTTTGGTAGCGAGTGAGCGAAAGCACCACTGAGAAGGAGCAGAATATACACGGTGCCTCTGACTGAACTGTACTCCCGCCACAGTAAAAAAAAAAACAAAACAACGGGGGGAGCGTCGGGTCTTAGCGCCGAGCTCCAGTTCAAGAAGGGCGAAGCTGAGACAACGGGCGCGAAAGAGTGGGGTGGGGGGGCGGAGAAATAAAGGGAGGACTGCAGGAATTTAATGAACATCCCCAGTGGGAGTGAGAGAGGGACTATCTGCAGGCATCAAGGCCTGCCTGCAGAGAACAGCGCCGAGAAATGATTTCAAAAGCTGCAGAAATCCGAGGGGATCTGCTGCCAGACTGAATCTGCCTCCAGGCCAGTGCATGAAAGGGTTAGAGAGCAGCCTGTGTGTGTGCGTGTGTGTGTGTGTGTGCGCGTGTGCGTGTGTTTCTGTCAGTGGGGCCACGCTCCACGCCGAGGTTAGACTCCTATACCGACCCCCGCAGGCGGGAGGCGTCGTACACCTGAGAGCGGTGAGTGTATGGCGAGAGCGTCGTTAAATAACAGAGAACTGAGGCTAAATTACAGGAGTAGAGCCCGACCCCCCCCCCCCTTACAGGACCATTCTGCCCCCCCTCTTTTTTTTTGCCGCTTTATGCAGTGTCCATATAAGCCACATAGCTGGTTGTCCCATTAGTGAGAGCTTCGCCAGCATCATCCACCCACTGAACATTCTTTTTTTTTGTTTGTTTGTTTGTTTGTTTGTTTGCAAATCCTCAGGTGGACACGACATATTTACCTTTCAACAAGTCCTGACTCATGGCAGCCGCGTCCAGCACCCCGGCACCGGGGTAAAACAAGCTGCCCTCGTGTCCGAGCTGGCTAAAGCTGGCCGCCGTACCTGCTGCACCCATGCTCCCCCAGGCTCTCTTACCTAGAACCCCACTGTGCTCGATGGGGTATTCCAGCAGGGAGGTGGGTGCCAGGGTGTAGGGGTAATCGTAAGGGGTGGTGTAGATGAGCCCGCCGTCCGGAGTGGGAGGCACCAGTGTGGGGGTGCCATTGGGCAGCATGGCAGCCATCTGAGCGGGCCGGATGAGGTTCATGATAGGGGCCCCGGCCGGAGTCGGGGGCCGCATTGCTTGGGGAGGCAGCACCTGACCCGTAGGGGCCGCTATGAGGCGGGGGCCCTGAGCGGCCGCTGCTGCCGCTGCAAGAGAGAATGCAAGGGTGGCTGCCATAAGCAAGAGAGCAAAGGACAGAGGAGTAGAAAGAGAAGAAAAGGAGACAAGAGATAAAAGTGTAGCGTGGTTGATCGTAATCACAGATGGGGGGGAAAGTGAAGGAGGGGGGAGGCACATACACAAAAGGAGGAAAGGAAACAGGAAGTGGCAGAACCCGAAGGGGAGAGGAGGGGGTGGAGGCAAAAGGGGAAAAATTAGTCCATGCAAATGATCATGGTGGTGAACCACAGAAGCCACAAATGTAGCAAAAGAAAAAAAATCCAAACAGCCAAACTGAATTAAATCCCATCCCATCACCACACACACACACACACACACACACACACACACACACACACACACACACACACACACACACACACACACACACACACACACACACACACACACAAAAGAAAAACACAACAAGCACATGAAGTTGCCGTCATCCCCGATGCATTCAAAGCATACAAATCACCAAGGCAGCAATAATTCACTAAGCGGAATACCACACACAAGCACACACACACACACTAAAATAATTGGAGCTGATGACTTGATGCAAGTGAGCAACACCAAAAAGTCAGCCGTCCATTATGGGTGGCAATGTACACACACACACACAAACAGACACAGCTAAAAAAAAAAAAAAAAACGTAAAACAAAAATCCCATGTGAATTTGCATTAGCGTGTGCCACACAAGCTTCCCCAATCAGGCAGGTGGATTAAATCAAGCTGTGGCGGCAGTTAGCTGGTGGCCCTGTTCATCATGGCCGTCACGCGAGCAGATGTTAAATAGGGCCGCATTAACGCTGAAAAATGAATCACTTTGAGCCGAGTCATCCGACACGGTTCCGGCTACATTCCATTAGAAACCCGTCACGTGTGCGCGGGAGGCGAGCCAGTGGCGAGCATGCAGGTGTGAGCAGGTGAGGCGCCGCTTGGAAAGAAAAAAAGTGTCAAAGCGCCCGCCGGCAGCAAGTGATGGCAGCGTGATGGCGTCTGGATGTTGAGGAGGGTCGGGATGAGGATGAGGAGGATGAGGAGGAGGAGAGAGATGGAGGAGAAGAGTGTGGAGGTGCGTCCTGCACCTTGTCAGGTAGGTAGAACATGAACTGCTACAGGAGCTTTAATTAAAAAACAAACCAAAAAAAAAAAAAACGACACGTCTTCCCATGGACAGTAGATTATGATGGTGTGTAGTGGAGACTAGAGAACTGGCCTGGGATCAGCTGGGAAAAGGCAACCGTGGCCTGTAATCCATCTGTTCCTCTCTTGGGAGTTATTATTACATTCTTTCACATGCAGATTCAGCTAAGCTTAGATTTTGCGGCACTGAGTTGATGAGCCGTTGGTCTGAGAAAAATAATGATGACTGTAGATTTATGAGCCAACGACTTCCACCCAGTAACACTGGCGGTGGCAAATTCTTTAAAAATGCATCAGTGTTAATGGTTGGCAGGTGGTATAATTCAAACCCCTCGTGTTATTCACTTAAAACAAAAACAAAAAAAAACAAAAAATCTGCACCAGAGGAAATAAAACTCATCTCCAAATCTGTGGCTGTGGATTCCAATAGCAGAGATAAGGTTTGTTTGTTCATACCAGGTCCCAGGTGAGCTCCCTACACTGAACCCTGTTTTTCTTTCTGAATATCGCTGCAGAAGATTAGCTCATGTGGAATACAGAAAAAAAGCGTTAATGCTGATGTAATGTTACAGTTGATTAATATGTGTGTGTTGTTAAGAGATTAGTGATGTGAATGATGCATTAGACGCATTAAGTGTTTTCCGTGCGAGTCCGCGGCAGCTCACTCACGCGTTTTGATGTTGTTGTCTCTGTACGTCCCGTTGAGAATCGCCAGCTCCATCAGCTGCATCTTCTTCAAGTTGTCTTCGCCTTCCGCCTGTGGGAACACAACGAGGAGAACGTCAGCGTCTGAACGCTAAACTGTGATTCCGCTCGAGAGCAAAGGGCAAACTGGAGGACTGGAGTGACGTGCAGTTGGATGTGAACAGACATAAATAAATCAGAACTGTGCCAGCCCGCTACGTCACAAGCTGCGTTTCCATTGCCCCCTGGAATTGCGCAAAACCTAAATATCGCAATAAAACACTGCTAATGGGAACAGCTAAACTTTGAAAGACCTCAAATATTGCTAAAAGGTTTTTACACTCTCGTGAGGTGGTTTTTTTTCAGACATATAGATATATCTGAAAAACCACCTCATGCAGATATACAGGTATGTCGCAAAAGTGTCATGGAAACACCTTTTCGCATTTCCACGTCAGCGGACGTGACATACGGGGGTCACGTGACCAGTTTACTTCAAGTGAAAATGGCGCGTTATGTTTGGACGGAGGAGGAGATGGAATATTTTTTACAAGTAAAGAAAGAGGAAAAATATAACAACCATTCTTGACAGCAAACGTAAACAAACAAAACCAAACGTATGTGCTTGTGTGCTTCAGACCGTTCAATTGAAATACCTGCAAATCACAATTGTGCTTTGTCGAAATTTCCAAACTGTCCCTTTTATTTTGCCAAAAACTGTCATGTAAACGCAGCTACGGACGCAACTCGTCGTCTGCTGTCCGCCGAAGCACCAGTTGGACAAGGTTTCTGGGGGGCGGGGGGGAGCGGCGCAATGGAGACGAGCTCAAGTGCCTCGCCCGCTCCGAAAAAAAAACCTGCTGACAGACGTTAAATGTGGGAACGCATATTCATAATTCATATCAGACTGATAATTACTGTAATTTTCTCTTGCTCCCTTGTGCGCAATCAAATGCGCAATAACCACCCAGGCTAATGTCAGTCCTGCCAATTAATGTTTGGATAAATAAATAGAAAAAAGCAGCAGCCGTCGTCGTTATTGCCGAATTAGGGGGGGCTGAAATTATTCACGGAGAGCAATTAAGGCAGCGCCGCTCCTCTTCTGCACCCCCCCCCCCAACACACACACACACACACACACACACACACACACACACACACACACACACACACACACACACACACACACACAGTCATCCATCCCTCCAGTCCCGCCCACGACCCCTCCCAAATTCCATTTCCCCCCTGAAGCTACAGAGCACTCAATAACCACGGCGACACTAAGGTCCCAGTAATATTCCTGGCTATCCGTCATAATTTGAGCGGGTCTGGTGCGAGTCGCTCTCCAAACCGAAGGGAGAGGGCGGAGACGGACGCGCCAAGCCCTGCCGACCCCCAATCAGCACCCCTCCCCCCCGCTTCAACCACCACCACCACCGTTGCTCAGTGAACTATCGATTTTGTGACCACCCCCCCCCCCCGCGTCGTGCTTGTTTGCACGTCGCCCCGACAGAGAAGCGGCGGCCCCGGAAGCAGGTGGCCCGGCGCTGAACCCTCACCCTTCGCTTTAACCGCCTCCCACCCCAGCCCCCCCCCCACCGTGCAGTTCAGCCGCCGAGATTAACGAGAGTCTGCCGCTCTTTGCGAGAGAGACGATGAGGAAGGAATGAGGCGAAGGTGGAGTGAAAGGGAAAAAGAGAAAGCGGGCTCAGAGCTAAGCCCTCCCCCGAGACCCCTCTTCACTGCAGACGCAGAGCGAGCACAGAGAGAGCGAGGTTAAGGCACAGAGGAAGTGACAGAGGCTGCTCTCTCTTGACTAAATATACGGCGGCAGGTGCCGTGAACGTAGGTGCGTGCGTGCGTGCGCCCCCTGCAGTGCTAAGTGTGCCACGAAGCCACCAATTAACGAAGCAAAGACATACTGCCGCCCCAGCGTGCTCCACCTCCCCGGGAGTCTAGGATTGGGGCCCGCCCCAATTCCAAGACACAACAAAATCAGACAAGCAAAAGGCTATTAAAGCAACCCGTGGAAACGCATCTGCTCCACAATGCAGATGATCGCAGTCCAGCCGTTAAGTTTTAATTCGTGTCGATTAAAAACGATGGGAAAACCCTGAGCAACAGTTAGCTGCACCGACTTGCGATTCAAAGATTGTGCATCCCGTAACGACATAAAACGATAGGCCTAATTACTGGCAATGGCCATCAGTGAGTCCATTTTTTTTTTTTGTACGTGGCTGTGTTTTTTTATAGATTGTGTCTGAAATATAAACATTTAAAAAGATGCTCTGCTTTATATTTTGTCCCCGCACAGCCTTAAAGGTGAACGGGGGGCCAACTTTATCTGCAGCGCCAATGATTATAACCCCACTTGGCTAATTGAACGTGGCTCGGGTCAATTACCAGCGTGGCTGATATGGGAAAGCAAACAGCCTTTAATGTAAAGACAAAATCACTGCTAATTAGATTCCGTTATCTCAAGGTAAACACTTGTGTGCACAAATGAACTGAGCTAAAAATAACGCAAAAGGAAATAAATAAACAAAGCGCGCACTGCACAGAGCTTCTCATCGTTGTCTGTTCTCTGTCCCTGCATAGTTTCTTTGACAATAACTCAAATGAGGCCACTAACCCTACAACCTTGTGCAACTACTGTAAAGTATAATGACATGTGCCACATGCATGAGTCTCCTTCAAAAGTCAGTTTAAAAAAAAAAAAACTGCTTGAAAACGATGAGTTATTTGGGAAGCCAACTGAAGCAGGAACAACACCTGTGTTCTCGGTGATGTTTGATGGATTTGGCTGTTCTTGTGGTCTCCCACACTGTGTTATTCACGTCCAACGTCTCTCTCTTAGTGAGTTTACGGCTTCGGGAAAGTTTAAAAAAAACAAAACAAAACAAAAAAACAAAACAAAACAAAAAAACACCACTCTAAACTTTTTATGCTCAACAGCCAGATCTGCAAGTCGTACAGGCGCAGTAAATCAAAGTATTATTATTTTTTTGCTGAAAGCCTCCCTGTGCATGCAATTGGATCAGGTAGTGGCCATAATAGGACATGGGGTCAACTTGTTTGGGAAGCCTGGGATCAACCAAGGATATATGTGTGAGAAGAAGAGGGATTGATGCGGATGTGGAGGCTCAACTTAAGCAGCGCAGAGAGGTTCGAGCATAGATAGATGTGTGAGAAATGTACATATTTATGCTTATAGTGCTGCAGATAACTTCACCTCCTCCTCTACCCTCAGATATTCTTGTCTGGAGACAAGTCCAAAATTGTGAATAGAAATTGAAGAAAAAAACGAAACAAAACGCCTCCACCATTGACTAGTTTGCCGCGTTGCTGGTGCTGCGCTCCAGGTTTGACCTACAAAAAATAAAAAATAAAATAAAATAAAAAATACCGAGATGACGGATCCAAAATGGTGTCAGACAAGAGCAGCGCGATGAAGGGGAACTAAATAATAAAGCCGGTGACACTGCTGGAACTGAGTGGGATCTACTTAAAACGGCAGAGTGCGCGGCGCCGGCTTCCTGCTGCCGACGCGAGGCTCCGATGAATGTTTGATGAACGGCGCTGGGGAGAGCAGTTTAATGTCGCCTTGCTCAAGGTGTCGCCACAATTAACAGACTCCTCAGTCAGCATGCACAACTCATAATAAAACATTCACTCAGACGCAGCTGTCTCCAGGGCTCTGCGTGCGCGTGTGCGTGCGGCTGCCGCGTGTGCGTGCCTGGAATTCCCCGGAGAGGAATGTCGAGATTATAGAAGGAGAAGGAAGAGGAAGTTTTTGCTCATCATTCCAAGCATTCACACGGGCGTGCTTGTAGTAGGCACAGGCGCGCGCACACACACACACGGTCCTGTCTATCAGTGGGTACGGGGGTGAAAAAAAAAAAAAACACTCAATAAAGCTGCTCTATCCAAAAGAATCAGATTCAATCAATGAGGCCTATTTGTGAAATCAGCAGAGCGGTAAAAGCTATCAGGGAGGAGCAAGACGGAGGGATGAGCGAGGGAAGTGAGGAGAGAGAGGGGGGCGAGAGAGGCAGGGAGGGAGCGCGATGAGCTGAGCCGTGTCCCACACCGCCGCTACCTGACAACCCTGCAATGAGGTCACTGGATGTGTGCTAAATCACTGTCATGCTTCGCTCAGTTCGCTCCCCCCCTCTGAGCCTGCGCTTGCGAGCTGATGAACACAAACCGCCAACCGAGCGCAATTGACACAGACAATGGCGCTTATGGTCAAGAAAAAAAAAAAAAAATACACTATACGGCCCCCCCGAGGCCAACAATATGCGTCGCATTAGCGAGCGTCTGAGAGCGCGGCGTCTCCTCTCCCATCCGTCCTACCGGGCGCCTGGACGAAGGAGGAAGGGAGGGAGTGACTCACGTGTGCTGCTGGGGGGGGGGGTTGTTATTCTCAAATCCGGCCAAAGTTGGTGTCGGTCGGTACAGTTAACGGCTCGACAAGAGACAGAATGATCAACGGGGGAGAAAAGAGCGATAAAAGAAAGGAGGGGGGCTGGAGCGATAAAAGAAAGGAGGGGGGCTGGAGCGAAGGAGGACGGTTAGAGAAAATAAAGTGGCGCGGAGCGAGAGAGAGAGAGGAGAGCGTGAATGATCTGTCTTTGAGGCATTGAAGGGAGGGAGATATGCAGAGGGAAGGAAGAAGAAGGGAGGAGACAGACGGCGTAGTAAAAAGCAATTTGTCCACTTCTCCCCAGTGGGCTGACACCGGCTACGGCCTGCTTTCCTAGCCCCGGCCTCGCTGCCAGTCATCACAAACACTCTGCTGTACGCGCGCGCGCACACACACACACATAGGGGAAAAAAAATGCACACGCACACATATCTTTGGCCTTAGCGGGGGCCAGGGTCAGGCTCTCTCCAAACTACTCCAATTACCTCAGCAGTAAACACAGCCTGCCCCGGCTGCTGCCTCCTGGGATGCAAGGAGAGGGGTGGGGGGTGAAGATGGAGAGGGGGGGGGTATTAAACTGTGAAAGTGGGTGGGGAGGGGGGTGTCGGAGAAGCAAACGACATGGGAGTAGATGGGTGGAAACGTCGGCGGCGGCAGCTGCTTCCCCTCCCTCCCCTACTCCTCCTTCTGCTCCTCCTCCCCAAAACTCCAGCATCCGGCGGGAAAATGATTGCGGCTGCCACGCTGCCAGGATGACTTATCAACGATTCCACACTCTCCAGAAAGTCGGGCGGCGGGGAGGAGAAGAGAAAGGGATTGCGCGCTCGTAACAACTTTCCCCAGTGCCGCCACTCCAGATAAACACGTTTAAATCAACTCGAGTCGGACTGGCTAAACTTGGGAGGGACGGAGGGGAGGAAGAGGGGAATTTTCACGGACAGGACTGTGAGTCAGAAGTGGTCTGCATAAATAGTAGCAACAGTAAAAGCACATGTTGCTCTTTTCAACAAGATAATAATCCACCGCGGCGACGCGTCACGTGTCAGAGTAGAGACACGCAAAAAACCCAAATCCCATTTTCCTTTGTTCCCTTCAGAAAAACAACTCTTGAAAGAGCTGGAGTAAATGCTGCGTGTCTATTTTTCTTTTCCAAATACACTGCTGCATTTCAGGGGAAAAAAAGAAAAAAAAGAAGAAGAAGGCAATTTCCCTTCCACCCCACTTTGCTCCTCGGCTTCAGTGAACATATCAGCTGAGCGAATCAGGACTCGGCACTGTTTCCCCGTCTCCCGGTAGACTAACAACACCACTGCGGCGAAAACTCGCCTAGCCCCGGCTGTCTTGCAACCTTCGCTGCGGCTCGGCGGATCCTCTTTTATCTCTCCTTCGCTCCCGCTGCTCACTTTTCCAGACAGCTCTGTTAGCGATGAGCGCCATTAGTCATGCTAAAACCACCGGCGTACCAGCTCATTAGCATAGAAACCGACCTGACTGGAGTCGGATTATTACAAACGCATCACGGGCGGCTCCGCCCCATTACTGCCAATCGAGCGATTTTTGCACCGAAAGTACGGTTTGAAGTACGTCAAAGAGTCAGGAACTTCTCTTCGCAGCTAACGCCGTCTGCTGCTAACGTTGGCGGCTGCTAACGTTGTTAGCAAACGCCAGAGAGGAGTAATAATTTCATCTCTGGAGGCTTATTATTATTATTATTTATTTATTTATTTATTTTTTTTTTAAATCTGTTCCTGTCTTCCAGAGGTGGCGGTGGTTGCCTGTGGCATCGTCGAAGCGAACGCCTGTGCCGAACACAGCCTGCGCCGTGCCACCGGCTCCTCGGTATCCATGTGGCTTTACAAGAGCCTTGTATTGTGCTTGGAGGAGAGTTAAGTGGGCATCCTCGGCGCTCGCCACCACCAGTATTAACACACACAAACACACACACACACACACACACACACACACACACACACACACACACACACACACACACACACACACACACACACAGGCTCAGCGCCACCGACGGGATGAGGAAGAGGATAGCTAGAGAAGGAAAGCAAACATGTTTTTTTCTTCCCCACTGCTCTCCCTGAAAGGGAGAAGGGGAGGGAAAAAAAATCTAATCAGTTTTTGAGCTCCCATCAAAAGCATTTTCAATGCTACAAGGGGAAAGGCTCTGCTGAAATTCTCAGTGATCTTCATCCTTAGAAACTGAGCTGCTGTTCCGCAGCATTACGAGTGGATTAAAGTTCATATAAATAACCTGAAAAAACCCCTACATATACAGATTTAACAAGATTTAGGTGTATTATTAAACCCTTTGCCCCGCATTTGCTTTGACAAACGGATAACGTAACATGCCTGGAGCCATTCAGCTGTACAGCCCAGGAAAAAAAATTAAAAAAATAAAATAAAATTTGCTTTTCTATTCCAGCTCGACTCATCACCAATTAAATGAGCCGTTTTCTGCCCACCAGTGAAATTCCCCCCTTTTTCCCTCGTCTCCTCCCAACTCGTCTCCAAAATTTGCGGCAACAATCTTGATATTATTCATCCACTTCATTTCGCTTTCTCCTCCCACTTTTTATCCCTCATTCCGCGAGGCTGCCAGACGGAGTATTGTTCTGTCTCTGCGATCCTTTAATGCCATCCAATCGAGCAGGGAATATCTTGAAGGGATTTGGCCAGGGATGATTTGGGAGCCTTAAATGCTGCTTGGGGATTTGCATCATTCAGAGATCCTGACTCAGAGCAAATCATAGGAGCCGTCTCGTAAAAACATGGATCAGAGTACATTTTTGCAAAGCAAGGATTCGAACTCGGAGCCCTGCGGATGGCTCTGCCCTGCAGCGGCAATCCAAAACGGCATTTTTAATTAATTAATAATTTATTTATTTTTTGATTTTCAAGATTTAATTCTGGGCATTCTTTAACTTGCTAGAAATTGACAACACTGTTAAATTTTGAACACGTCTCTACTCAAACAATTGAGTGAACCGATTATACATCATTTGAATATGTAATGTTGAACAGGGAACCTGCTGGGATGATCAATATTATCAAATTAAAATGTCACCATGTTACCATGTATTATTATATGGTTATTCTTTGCATGACCTCTTTTAGCCCAGCTTTTGACAGGTGCATTCCTCCAATTTTCTTTCTTTTGCATTGAAATAAAAAGTGGAGACTTTGATGACTTCATCTTCACAAAAACTGTCAGTATAAAAGGCATCTGCAAGTCAGGTTCAAAACGAAATCTTCACAGAGTGAATCAGAAGAGATTGGAATTAACTGGCAAGTGTATTAAAATCTTTACAGGACTGAAAAACAACTGGGAGCAAACAGGAAACTGGAAATCTATAAGTCCAGTCGTGGCTGGCGGGGTTCAGGGAAAATGGAGTTTGAAAGTACTTGAAGGAACTGTCGATGCGAGCCATCGCGGACCGAAGCGGCCGGATTTGACGAGCGGCCTTTGGGCTCTGGAAACGTTGAGCCCCACACAATCCCATTTTCCTGCCAAACACGGGGACACAGTCATTGGAGGGGCAGAGATGAAAGGACAGCAGTGCGAGTGTGTGACAGCACGTGCGTTTTTGAAGTTCCCCCTTTGCAAGACGCTGAAGCCCGGGCTCGGGCCTGGTGACGCCCCCCCGGGGGAGTTCAGAAGCGACTGCGAGTGGACAATGTCCCATGATTGGAGCGTCATGGAGAAAATAATGCATCGGAGCGTCATCAAAGACAGAAGGTGACGAAAGGCCCTGACTCGCAGCGCCACTGTGATCCACTCACGAGGTGCAGGCACACATGAAAACAGTCACACACATGCACATGTCTGCATTTCCTTCCCTTTCTGGAAGAGGATTAAGACCATCTTCAAAGAGTGGCAGAGATTGGCTGGAGGCTCGCGTGGTCCCTCTCCCTGCCACTGGAGGACCAGGGCAGATTAGAAGTGCCCCCTCCTTTTCACCCCTGTACCCGTCTTGTTTCCCTTCTCCTCTGCTTGCATACTGTTAGGACACTTGAAACCCTCTCGGGGGTGGGGGGGTGGGGGGGTCCAGTACAACCAGGTGGATTAAGAAGGAGGTTATTCTACAATGGCGTGAAAGAGGCCTTGGGTGTTTGGGGACAGGGCGTCGGCATGCAAGATGAAATTAGAAGGGCGTGCAAGTGGGTGAGGAATTTTTGTGAAGTGGAGCAGAGGGGCCTGTGTACACAGGTGCACAAGTGCAGGGGAGCGCCGGCTGGCTTTAAAAAAAAAAAAAAAAAAATCTAAGTGAACTTGACAAGAGAAGAAACGAGACCTAATTCCCCTAAGATGTGAGAAATACGAGAGATGGATTAGCAACAGGGTGGTGTTTCAAGGAGAAATGAGGGGTGCTGAGCGCAGGAGAGTGTCCTAATGACAGCATGATGCGGTTGCGGGTTTGGTTCGCGACTACAAATGACAGGGTTCCAAAGCGGAGACACAGAGCCGTCACTGGCAATGATCATCTCTGCTATAGTCTTTGTCACCCCAGCATTATACTTGTGGCTTGTTTAACTGCAGGCTTGAGTCTGAGCGAATTGCTGCTCACTAAAAGGGACATTTAACTGTCTCACCATACTATTGAAAACTCTTGTCGCGAGTGACATTGGCCGAGACATTTTTGTTTTCATTCTGCGCTCACCGGTTTTGTTTCGGAATCCTTCGCCATCAAGAAAGGCTTTTGTTGTGTTTGACAGCGAGGCCTGAGCTGATTGGACAGATGTGCGGTGTAGAAATTAAGCGTATTGCAAATTCACCGGTTTGATATCTGCAAGCTCTTTCCAAGCGGCAGGACTCTACCGCAGCATGTGTGCACCTGCAGGTGCAGCATGTTGAAAAGGGACTTGGATAATTATGCATCATTTAGCTATTATTTATTTAATTTACTATTTAAGCGCTTGCTAAATTGAACATAAATGGAGCAACGCATGTGCATGTTAATGCGCTTTACTCTATAAAAAACCAAGTGAGGAAGCGATGAAGGAAAGATGCCATTCAAAAAAAAAATATTGCAATCAGACCCTTTTCACTGATTTGGATTTTTTTTTTTTTTTTGCCATTTCCTGTGCTGCTGCCTCCGTGAGCAGCCTGCCGATGCGGTAAGAGGCAGCAGGCAGAGTGGAATTCAAATTCAGAGCGCCACTTTCCAAGCACTTATGCCATGATTCCCTTGCAAGTGCAAATTCTCTGAAAACGTGAAATCTTGCTCTTACTAATTAGGGTGTCACAGGTCAAATTGTGAGGCAGTGCACACACACAATAATTAAACAAGCTCCAATTACTCAGATGACCTGAACAGAAACAGCAATTACCTGTAACTTTGTGTGAACGCTTAATTTGTCAGACTTTTTTCTTAATTGTCGGCAGCTTTATCTGATCATTCACGGTCCCCCTCCCGACTTTTTAAAAAATAAATTAGCTTATAGGGGCTATTTTTTGCCAAGTTAATATGCCTGCTTTTCAATATTGGTACCAGGAAATTAAAAAGGATATGGAGAAGACTTGGGAAGGCGGTCAGGCCAGAGCAGGTTGTTCCCTACAGGAGCACTGTTTCCGTGGGGCTGGAACCACCTGTCCACTCCTCAGGAGAGCCATAGTGCTGGAGAGGAGGCGGCATGGGCAGATGGATGGGTGGATGGAGAGTGCAGCGCGGGAGCGGCCCTGTGGCCAAGAGCCTTTCCCGTCGGCTTTAGGCTTACTAAAAGGCTTGCATGCTAAGACGCTAGTTACCATATGTAGCCCTGCAACAAAAAGCTCTGAATGGATTAAAAAAAAGAAGGAAAAAAAGTGAGCTACTCTGGGGAGCGACACAACAAAGGGATTCAGGCATGAAATAAACATAATGTAGGTTTAAAAAAAACATCAGTGACTCATGTTCTTTTCGCGCTTGTTTGCGTGACCGGCACGGTTAAGGCTGCCAGTTACAGCCTGTGCTCTGGTTTGCAACCAGCGCCTTGCTGACAGGGCACTGAGGATACGGCAGATCGTGGAGAAAGAGGAAGAAGGGTCGGTGAACTGACCGTCCCCTCAATCAGCTGGAAATGCGGCGGGCTGGACAGCGAGGGGGAGTGAAAATGCACAACAGAAGAAAGGAGGGATGACACATGCACAAAGGAGAATGGGTCGAGTGCACTGAGGGGGGGGAGAAATCATTTTGAAGAAGGACAGAAAAAAAGTGTGATTTTTGTAGACAGCATTTAGAGGCAGGTAAAGGAAAGATGCAGAGAACGAGCCCGCGAGGCTTTTTGTATGACGGAGATCTTGAGAAAAAAAAAAAAAAAAGGAAAAAGGCTGAGTGTATGGGGTGTTTAAAAGTCTGCATGCACGGCTAAACACAGTTAAACCTGACCTGGCCTATCATAGTCACTCCTGACACGTTAGCCAATCAAACGGCATGAGGGCCTAATCATTATTGGCATGAGAGTCAGAGAAGCCACATCTGTTCTCTGTACTAAAAGGGTTTAAGTGGTCAATACCAATTATCCACTTATCACATGCAGATCATTAATCAGAGGTGATTTATACGGCGCGCAGGTTTTAGTGTTTGCTGTCCTTGTTACAGGGTCTTAATGGGGGTCGGTGAAGCGCTGGCCACAGATTATTAGCCTTAGTCATATATGGGGAGCAAAAAAAAAACGCTGCATGAATGAATACAAAGAGGGTGAGAGTGTGAAGTAGGACGAGAGTGGATGACTGGAGGACGGCTGGTGCACAAAAGGTCTTCGGGCCTGTGCCGATCTTTGACTGTATGGACGCAAGTGGACACCAGAGTGGCAGGCGATTGCGTTGCTTTAGCCCGTTGCAAAGAAGGAGGAGGAAGATGAGGAGGAAGAGGAGCAGGAGGAGGAGCGCGGCAGTGCAGCCTCGCAGTCTCTCGCAGAGGTCACCGAGTCAGGGAAGCCAATTAAAAAGATGATTAACATTCATGTGGGAGATGCGGTGGCGCCGTCGATGTGCAGGTGGGATGGACCCGCCATTGTCTCTGCACACACACACACACACACACACACACACACACACACACACACAGACACACACAGACACACACAGACACACACAGACACACACAGACAGAGATATATATATATATAATGAGAGCGATGAAGAGTGCGGTCCGGCCTGTTGTAACTGCTGTGTCCTGGGAGGTGCAGATCAGGAGGTTAATATGATCCAATCCAGCTCCTTCATTAGCCTGATGACGATATTAGCGGCCAACGGGGACCGGAGACTGCCAGCCTGACTAAAAGTGTCCACCTACTGCTGGCGTGCAGGGCCTCCAAGCCTACTTGGGCCGGCCGTACGAAGATTAGAAGGCTCTTATGAAATTCACTTCATTTATTTAAAAGTAGATTCCCCCAATGTGTTTTACCTTTGTGCAGTACAGTGGCATCCTTTTTTCCATATGAGGTTGAGGCTACGAGTGGCTGTGTAACTAAATATGTTCTATCTAAATTGTTGACCAATTTTGAAGGGAAGGCGACGAGTTCTGTGTCTGACGCATGACCCCTGGGGAACGCTCTTTCCAGGAAACCATTCCTCCTTATTCCAGGAATTCTGTTTTCCCAGTTAGTCAATTCCAGGATAAGCTTAATCACAGACACAGATGCAGAAAGTTGATGCCCTTATCTCAGTGCACACACGCAAGTCAACCGCTCGGCCCAATACAGAGCACTAAGAGAACGTAGCAATCTGTTTTACAGATATGACTGGCTAAAATGAGTGCGACAGGACACACGTGCCTGTGCGAGAGGGAGAGAGAGAGAGAGAGAGAGAGAGAGAGAGAGAGAGAGAGAGAGAGAGAGAGAGAGAGAGAGAGAGAGAGAGAGAGAGGGGGAGAGAGAGAGAGAGAGCTACGTTGGGCGGATTAAGAGTAAATAAGAGGAGAATAGAAGTGATAGGTAGGCCCAACAGAGAATAAACATCATTAATTGGAGAGGCACACATGGATGGATGCAGCCAGATGGTGTTTTGTACTCATTTGTCAGACACCGCTGACAGAGGGAGAGAGAGGGAGGAGGAGAGGAGACTGGGTTGAGAGAGGAAGGGGGGGGGGGGGGGAGCATTTATTGATCACAAAGTCCAAACACTAGTGGCTAAAACTGACTTGCAGTGTTTGAATCCAGCACTCCCTGTCCCTCCCTGTGTCTGTTCTCTGTGCTCGTGCCTGTCCTGTCCGAGTGGGTCCACTGGCACTGGCGCTGCCCGCCAAGGCGGCAGCTCTGCCAAAGCCGGATGCGCACCGGTGAGTGAAGACGCGACGCCCCGCGGATCGCCAAACTTGGCCGCAGCCGACGTCCATCTGTCCAGCCTTTAAACGAGGGACGCACGCCATCGACTCCTGTGTTCCCTCAAAGGTGTAGCGGTGTAGCGGGAGAGGAGAGGCAGAAGGCCCGCGGGGGGGGGGGGGGGGGGGGGGGGGGGCAGGGGGCGGGGGGGTGTTGGCGAGGAACAGAGCAACGGGTGTACAGGTCGGTCCAAAAAAAAAAAAAAAAAAAAAAAAAAAAAAAGGAGAACTTTTGTTTCGGCCTCAGGGACGACGGGGACGCCGCCGAGACGGCAACTGACGGAGGGTTGCGTTTGTCATCGGCCGCCATGGCTAGTTCTAAAAAAAGAATAAAAAGGAGGCGTAATAAAAAAAAAACAACAGTTCAGCAAAACAAAACTTTTAGGCGGAGGCTGGGATCAGGGGGACGGGAGTGGCAGTGAGTGGAAGTGGTCGGCGAGGTCTGCGAGCGGAGAGCAGAACTCATCCTGCTCTCAGCGACGGCCACTTTCTTGCCAGCGAGACGTGCACTACTCGACGGGGGTCTGAAGTGCCCACGTGCACGCCACCTATTCTCGGTGTGCCGTTCCCCTTTCAAACCTAACCTTTCCAGCTTGCACTGCTATGTGAAAGCTGGCTGGCGGCGCGGAGATATTCCGGTTGCCTCTTTTATATTCCGCCGGTGCCGCTGCAGCCGCGCAAAGCGTTCCCGGGAAAAAAAGGGTCCGTTTTTTTGCTGCTTACGTTATCGGACAATCTGTTCAGCGATGTGTTGTTGCTTTGGTTGTCTCTTTATCGTGTGCACAGTGGGGAAAGTGAGGAAGCCTTTTTTTTTTTTTTCGGAGACCTTCATGATCACTAAAGTTAAATTTAGTAACGGCCCTGGGTGCTTGATTGTGAGGCGGCAGACAAACAGATAAAAATAACAGTCCTTGTCAAGCGTTTAATCTTTTCTGTATGTACGAGGTGCTGTTTGCATTTTGTGATTTGTAAAGCAAACTGTTTGTGACAGAATTCTATTTTTTGCACAGATGTCTGATTTAAGAGAACACATTGCCGATATATTGAGTTTGACAGGCTGCAACTGCATTGCTGCTTAAAATTGCAGAGGACGGTTCCAAATCTTACCAACACCATTAGATCAATAGGTTTATTGCACCCCCACCGCGGGCACACACAACCTTCAGTGGTGTTGGGAAGACGCTCAGCACAAGTGCCGGAGCAAAATGCTGCTGCAACTTCACTTCCAGCACCCTTCATTTTTAATAGACAAAGGTGTCTCAAGGTAAAAGTACTCAGGGTTGCTTAAGGACGAGGACCTTCCCCAGTCTCAGGTGGCCTCGTCCAATTGTCTTCCTGTCTGTCATTCTCCCATAAGCCCTTGAAATAGGTCTGTGACCAGAGGGCACCACTGAGAATATATTAAATCCATAAAAAACAAGGCCATAAGTTTGAGGTCTTACCAAAACAAATGTTGGTCATAAACACAAAAAAATGGGCAATTTCTTTAATGTTAAGTAGATGGCAAACTAAAGGACACCACCACTACATCCAGGTTAGAAGGTTTTTTTTTCCTTTTCACAAAAACCTATGTCGATGATACAAAGTAGGTCGTTGGAAATGTGATGATTATGTTGCACTTTGTAGGCCCACGGTGACCAAATCAAGCTCTGTGAGTCAGCAGCAGAAATCCTGCCGCCAGAGATCCAATTCAGCTGAAGGTCTTCATGAAAACCAAAGCAATTCACACGGTGTTAGGAGCAACGTGGTGATCGTGGCAAACTGTCAGCTTTTCTGCCTCTCTTGCCACAGCTCGGCGTCTGTGCTGAATTACGGGATAACGCTTGGCTCTGTGGTCGCTCATTACCGCTCTTTACCTTTCTTGGGGACAGAGTGGGGTCAAGTGTCGAGGGCCGGCCAGGGTTTACGCGTGCGGCTGTGCAGGTATCCGAGCGGAGGTTACCTGGAGTGCACTAGGGCTTTGCTGCCAGCTGCGTTTGAGGGCCTTAACCCAGGACTCAAGGGGTGAGCGTAGCGTTTTACTCAGTGATGGATGGCTGCGCATGCTAGTGGTTTTTTTTTTGTTTTTCTTTTTTGCCGTATCCATGTGCGTGCCGGTGTGTGCGCTAGGCCAGGATCAGTTGAGTAAATCCACACTTGAAAGAGTGGCTCAATCAAGCTCTCCCACCCATATCTCTCAGCCCGACTCTGTCTCTCTCTCTCCTCTCGCCTATGTTCCTCTGCTCCCAGTTCACAGAGAGTTGAAGAGTGCAGAGAACCACGGAGCATTACAACGCTACAATAAGCAAAAAAAAAAAAGGCTGAACCCTTTAACCCATTAGTTTCCTCTGGCAACAGACACGGCAACTAAGCACAGAGCAGGCCGAGCCGTGGCCTTACATAACAGACAATATTTACAAGGATTACAGTCTAGCCACTAAAATGTCAAGAATATGTTTATACTCAGGAAAAGGAATGGGGAGTACGACTTGTTTACAACGGTGGGGGATTGCAGCGCCTCCAACCAGTTGAAACTAAAACAAACTGGTTACCTACAAGTCCACAGCAAGCACTGGACCTGTGCAAACATGGATATAATACCACCACCATCTGTTTCTAGTCAATGCCAAATTGAACTTTTAATCCAGTCTAATAGGCTTAATATTACATATTGCTTCTTTAAAATACATAAAACACAATAACTTTCAATTACCTGTAATGCGAAGAAATATCCTCATTTCACACACAAGGCAGAGAAGCCCAACTGTTTCATCATCATGTTTAGCTTGTTGTCCTGCAGCCCGAACCAGTGATGAGATTATTTAGCGTGGCCGTCGTTAAAAAGCCCTTAACTTCAATTTATCAGCATTTGCAGACAAAATAAGCCATTTCTGCCCATCTTTTATCCCCCATCTGCAGCTGGGTCCCCTTCAATGGCAAGCAAAGCCTCTTGTATACATGAGAAACCTTGAATATAAAATGTGACCTCATTATTTCCCCAATACAATTTAATAAAGGCAATTTTATGCCGCCAACTGTGGAAAAGATGCCCTTCATCACAACAATGCACAGTTTGTGCATCCACGCTTGGGTTTTTCTCTCCTCGGTAGACAATACTGTTACTGAACAACTAGGGGCAGGACGACTGGATGCACGTCGCTCTGTTCTGACCGTGTCACCTCCATTAGTGTTTAACTGCAGACAACTACCAAACCATTAAGAGGGAGTTAAGAATATGTGTTGCGATTAAACGGAAGGGTATTGGTAAAGGAGGAAAATATCTCGGCCAATATATAAAATGTGAAACTGGACATCTCGGAGGACCCTAGGAGTTGTTAAACTAATACTAAAATAATAATAAGCCTAAAATCATAAACAAGTATAACTACTTATAAAGGCTCTCATTTAATGGGCTAAAACTCTACGACAAGCCACATCTATCTAATCAAAGTGTCTTCATTATATTTAAATGAGCAAAGAATTAAATGCCTTGCTTGGAGGGGGAAAAAAAATGGCCTCTGGTGAATTGCAACGGGTCATTAATTATCCCTATGAAAACTCTTGCTTGAATTAAAAATTGAGATTTTTTTTTTTTTTTTTACGGGTGTGATTTCATTAACGTCTCCAAAAGGCTCAGAGCTGCTTTTCTTATGTCTGGGCGACAAGAAGCGAGGTTCTCTCCTTAACCCGCCAAATGATACGGGTGCTGAATTAAGAGTCCACCGTTAATGCACTTCGAGGGCTGCAAACAATAATGACATTTGTGGAAAAGTAAGGGGGCTATTTCTGCGGCGCTGCTGGCACTCTTGAGCGCTGTCGCCGTCTTGGAAAGAGCCGCCGGAGGAGTGCGTTGCTGGTGACTCACTCGGCAGTGCAGTTTACAGCGCTGCCACGTTCAGACTTTAGCTACACGCTTCAAAAAAATGTGTGTTTTTTGCGTCTCTCATGCGTCCAAACAGGAAGCGGAGAACTGCATTTGACTGCACGTTGTTGTAATGTGGCTCAAGACATGACGAGGAGGCTCATTATAGAACTGGCCACTCAAGAGTGCTGCTCCAGTCGTTCCTCAAGTTCACCTTGGCTGCTTGTCTGCCTTTCGCTACGCTTAGCCAGTTTGGTGATTAAAGCGGGGTAGCAGAGTCTTTTTCCAGTGCAAAAAGCAATGCGGAAAACGTCATTCTGCCGAGGGGGCAAAAATAACTGAATGCTGGAACGCTGCAAGAACAGCACAGGAGAAAAAAAAAAAAGCCAACAAATGTTGCGGCCGTATCCCACAGGTCGTGTCATCGGTTGACCGACCTCACTTCCGCGCACTAACAAACTCCGCCACCTGATGGGCCTTCGTCTGTCGGGTCCACCTGGTCGCTCACGGCCAGCGGGGAAAAATAAGCGGCGGCGCCAAGAAAATACCAGCGGACATCAGCGGAGGGACAGCGCGGGAGGGCGCCGGGGCCAAGGGTAGGTGGAGATGAAATGTGGCTCTCGCAGGGAGGCGCCTGCTTGTTTTTCTCCCCGTATCGCAGCATGCGCCCGACAACCTGTTCGCTTGGACCGTACGGGTGGAAGTAAACAGGAAGCCCGGCAGCGTGACGTCGAGCTGTGGCGCCACAGGGCGGCGTTCGGATTAGGACGGTTTCTGCGACGGGTACTCACGGCAGGTACGAGGAGCTTCTTGACCTCCTCCACCGCTCTCCTCATCTTGATCTCGGCTCTGGCCTGCGAGTCCTCCACCGTGATCAGGACGTGGAGGTCTTCGTTTAGGTGCTCCCAGTTTGGCTTGCCTCTGTTCTGCTCCTCCTACGTGGACATGGAGAGAAGAGAGTGGTGAGTGATAGCGGCGGTGCTGATGCGTTAAGCACAAAAGTGAAGCGTGTCAGAGGGAATGGTGGGTGAGAGTCAGGCGCACAGAGGACAACGGGGAGCTGTGCAAAAAAAAAAAAAAGAAGGTGGATGACAGGAGCGGCCCTTTAGTCAGCTATTTAGCTTTAACTTTGAAAGGACACCCTTCTTTAATAGATCCCTCGCCACGGCGAGACAAAAGGACGTTAAGCCCCGAAGCAATTAATGTAAGTGAAAGATGGATGGGCAGAACCACCGGAGAGTGATGAACGGGGGTTTTTCCTTCTGCACATATTGTTATTGGGTCTTTAAAACCTGTTACCTCACGAAATAAGGGGGGGAAAAAAAAGGCATTTCTCAGTCGTCCGTTGATTTAGTCAATAAAAGATCATACATTTTCAAATTGTGCGTTGCGCTGTAGTTTCCTCAGTTCTGAAACTCTGCCTCACTTCTTTAATTCATCAAATCCAGCTTTGTAGTCCTCCCAGTGAAAAAAAAGGATCAATCTCTGTCCAATGAAGAACTTCCACTCTGGAAAGAATTTTTATTATTTCTCTGGCTGTCGCAAGGTGGGGGCGGACAACCATTTCAAAAAACACCTGACACGGCGCACAAGAACCGAATCCCTCACGGTGAAAAGTTTCCCCACAAAGAGCACGACAGAGAAGCAGCAGCTCCTCAATGTTCAAGATCTTTTTTTAAGGCCACACCAGGTAACGTGCAAAGGCAATTATAGTATGCAGCACTGCTCCGCTTCTCACTTGGATTCGTGTATTTATGGACAATGTCGAGCTCTTTGATGGGAAACCCCGCTGCAAAAAAAAGAGGCTGCTCCGAAGCACTCAGAAGGCAACACAGTGCAACACTAGCGGCATGAGAAAGGCAATATGGGCTGCATTCAAAACCAACATCGCTTCTTGATGGCCTTTGAACACCGTAGAATAGGAAACCTTTTGAATTGGCCAGGCTGAGGTTGGCCAATAATAATGATCGTTTGACATTTTTCAGCAGCCAGCGTGAGAAGATCCGTCACTCAAGTCTTTTCTGAAGGGCCTAAATGGAACCTAAGAAGGGGGGGAGAAGCTTTTGCATTTGTCATTTTTATTTTTAAGGGTGCTTCTCCATTGCTCCCTCTCCTGAGCTGCCCTCGTAAGGGAAAAAATCCCGCTAGCAAACACACAGACCTTTAAAAAAAACCCAGCTAAAATCTTTCAAGGTTGCATTGAATGTCACAATACAACCATAAAAGTGGTCGGCTTGAAAACCAACTACTTTCCCTTGAGGCGAGGACACGTCTGCAGAAGACTGAACCTCAATTCTCTGACGCGACAAAAACAAACAAACAAAAAAAAAACTAACAATGCAGGAATAAAGAGGTGTCGAGTGAAATGTGCGCAAGTGACATGTGACAACCTCAGCCCGGCTTGCAAATCAGGCCGAGGGGGGAGTTCAAGCACCTGAGCTCCCAACTCCCCCTGCTGCGGCTGCAGGTATCTCCTGTCTGCCGATGAGCTCCGTGCCGTTTGATCCCCCGCCCACAGAGATGTGGCTTTGGATCGCTACACGTTTGCAAGGAGCAAACGAGAGAGGGGAGAGAGAGAGAGAGAGAGAGAGAGAGAGAGCGGGGAGCTGCGACGACGCATTGTGGTGCCCTGCAGGGGGTCCACCTGGCTTGATTCCAGCGCACCCAGAGTCACAAAGACAGCACACGTGCGTGCAGAGCTTCAGCTGAGCGCCGCCCACCCGATTTCTTCTGCTCGAGACCTGTTGCCATGGCGCTGCTCTTTATACGTACACACACACACACACACACACACACGCGCGCGCACAGGCACATGCACAAAAGTTCCATATTCCGCTCTCATTTCCTACCCCCTGTTCCCCCCCACACCGAAGGCGAGGGGGCTCAGTTCTGCTCCGAGACCATTATTGCAGCGGGGCTGTGAGCCTCGGGCTTACTGGAGAACACGGAGGCTGCAAGATGACTGAGCATCCTGCAGAAGGCAGACAGACAGGCCAGTGGGGGAGCAGCGGGCGCGATGGGCACACTGGAGATGTGTTTGTTTGTTTGAGAGAGAGAGAGCGATTTGCATGTTTAGGCGATCGCACGTCTTGCCGTGTGCATTCACCGGGTGTCAATCACGGATTTGATTTGCTGAAGACTGTTGCTCAAAGTAATATGGAAAGGCTTTGATTCACGCACTTAACATCAGCCCGAGAACAGGGTTACCGTGTGGCCTCCGAGACAAACTGACAGCATGACAAACGGTTGGGGGGGTGTCATAAAAGCCTTTGTATGGAATCTTCCACAATGGCTGTGCATCAAATGTAGCCGTGACCACGTGCCAGGCAGTAAACAGCAAATATGTAGCGTGAGAACGGGGAGAAAACATTTAGCCCTGATGCTGCTGCTGCTGCTGCTGCTGCTGCTGCTGCTGCTGCTTGAAACAACGTCTTGCCATTCCTGTCGCCTGACTCGCAGCGTCCGTGCGACACCTGTTTGCCCGCAGGCTCTTTCGGTGCGAGTCCAATAAACTTCAGGGCCTCAATTTCTGACATACGTGACACCAAGTGGAAAGGGGGACCGCAAAAATAGAAGGCGAGACCCTCCAGACCCTTCAGCAGAGACATGTTTCTCATCAGTGCCACCGTTCAAGACACAGCTCCATGTGTTCCCCTTGAGCGAAACACAAATTTACTGTAATCAATGGTTTCACCAGCTTCCCAAAACACCAGAGAAAAACAGTGCAGTGACATCCACGGCTGTTAACACTACACGAGACACAGAGAGTCTGGCTTTTTGCACCGTTTGATTGACCCATTTATGAGGCCACCAGGCAAGCACTACACAGCGGATGTCGGCCAATCGACTGGAGCATGGCTGATCGACCAAAATGAAAACAAACATCTCCATCTCCATATCATGCTGGCTCAAATGGATGATTTGGATTTGGATTATTTTCTTAAAGTGTAAAATTTGGCTTGATTTATGATTTTTATATCGGTAAAAGCTTAACACAATGCCCATAAACACAGTGATAAAAGTGTATACTTGCAGGACAATAACAGTCATTTGGAATTCCTAACTGGGAGGATAGTCCAAGTGAGCTAAAGTCACTATTTAGATTAAAAGCACCTTGAAAAAAAAAGGAAGCATCCTAAAAGCAAACATGGACAAATATATAAACACTCACTCGCTATAACTGTGTCACAAGGCCAAAATGGGCTGTGTACCATTTGCCACCACATCTTAAAAAAAACCCATTCCAAGCCAATCAACTACAAGCTAAAGTGCCACCTGGACATTATTTTTCCTTTTTTCATCAACGTAATGGCTCACTGCAAACTCGTAAAAATGACACATGCTTTCTTGTCCTAGTACGTTTAGTTATTGGATTGCAGAGGACAAGATAGAAAGGCTCCTGATTTAGTCCCGCACTGCACCACAAGTGCTGGAAAGTGCAACATACTGATTATCAAAGTCAAACATTATAGATTTAATAACTGTAGTTACACCTCAAACAAACAAAGGCTAAACACAGTGCATTCACATTGTTACCGTCATTGTTCTCCATTAAGCAGAGTGGCAGGATACACTTCACATGTTTTCCCAAGAGTTGAGCTCACTGTGTTGTTGACTATAGTACTTGACCTCTATTAAATAGGCATTTATTGTGAGAAATATCCATTGAACCCAAATTGGCGGATTGCAGGCGTGTTATTATCCCATGACAGTATCACGACACTACTTCTGTGCTTGTAATTATTACCAACAACATACATTAAAACAATTACAGTACTGGGACCGGTGAGCCCGTCTCCAAACAGGGAAAAAAAGAAGAAGCTTGTTTTGAGATCACAACACGTTAAAGTACATAAAAAGGAATAAAGCCGCTAAGAACAGGTGTTCTTATAATTGTTCATTGACACCGAGTTAAATGACAGCAGTCAAAATAATTTGCATACAAAACATCACAACAAACAATCAAGGGAGAGCTTTGTAGAGTGGGCAAGGTGTTCAAAGCGTACGCTGCATAATGCTGCAGATAATAGAGTCTGACAAGAGAGACTGATCTGCAGACAGGCTACCAAGGAAGGAGCAGAATAAGGGGGGAGGGAAAAAAAACACTGATTTGGCCTTGTTATATGGTCTTGTTTGATAAGTGTGCGGAGTGAATTTTCCCTCACCTGCTCCTTTCCTATTTTCAACTTCCATTAGCTTTTTTCTTTTCTCCCTCCGCCTCCTTCTCGAGCCATTGTTCTCCCTCACTCTGTCTGCCTCTCATTGCATAGCTCCAGTGAACCGACTCCCCGCCAGGCAGCGCGGCCCAGGGGGGGAAGCAACCAGCTGAATTATTGAGAGCATAAAAATGCTGCCGCTAATGGATCCTGAATAAACACACTGGCTTAAGCTGCTCCCGCGGCTTCCTCCGGCTGCCACGGGGCATCGGGCTGAAAATACTGAGGCTGAGGATGCGGCGTCTGGAGGCCACGGCTGAGGTTTTATCTGGGGCCGAGGCACCGTTACGACACGTCCGGGCCATCCACAATATTCCGGCCTGCAGGGAGCCGACCTTATAATGATCCCTGTGATGTAGTGACGGCAGATGCAGCGGCGATATGCACGCCGGCAGACTAGACCGCTATTGTCTTGAGCCGGTCTTACAGTGAGGCAGAGCGTAGCCTAAAGGGGGACACGTAACATAACCAAGCAACAGTAGAGTGGCTATAAATAATACGACAGAGATTTAAAGGCATTACTACAAAATTAAAATATTTCGTCACGACACAATTTTGCATGTTTCAAATTCCCCCCCCCGCGCCCCCCCCCCAATCGCTGGAGGGAAGTGAACTTGTGTCCCTGCGGTAATCGCTGCAGCCCCCCCGCACAACCTGGCACGCGTCATTAAGTTCGAAAGACGTGAAGAGATTACAAAAGCAATCATACGTTGCCATAATGAGCTCAGACAAACTCTGCCCACGCGCATGTGCGAGAGTGCGTGTGTGTGTGTGCGGGTCTGCCCGCATTTCAGTGTGTGTCTCTTCATACTTAGGTACGTCTGGCTTTAACTGCGGAGAAAGAGCCATAGAGTGTGTCTTCATCTCGTTCTATGATAATGAACACACTCGGAGGGAAATGAGAGGAAGAGGTGGGAATTAGAATACGAATGGACATGCCGTTTAGGGGGAAAAAAAAAAGAGGAGAAAGAGAGAGAGAGAGAGAGAGAGAGAGAGAGAGAGAGTGAGAGAGAGAGAGAGAGAGAGAGAGAGAGAGAGAGAGAGAGAGACGGAGAGGGAAGAAAAGGTTTGGCCCTGCAGCAAACTGGAGCCTTCGCGTTTATGACTCAGATCAAATCTGCGCGATCTGCGTGCATGAAAAAAAATCAGTTTTGGTTACAATTCACCGAGGACGGGCGAGCGGAGGGAAGGGGTGCTTTCCAGACCGGGCGGGATTAGAGGCAAGTTACGAGCGACTGATGCAAAGGCGACGTAATACGGCAACGTGGCCCGACAACATTCAGAGCAACTGACAGGAGCGAAACAGGAGAAGCCGCGAGACGTCGGGAAGCCTGGAAGACGTCGCTCAATGAGGAACCGACAAAAGGGGTTGGTGGTGGTGGTGGGGGGGGTGCAAAAACAGCCATTTACAGCAAAGCTAATACCCATGGGTAAAGGACGCACAGATGCTTGAAAATACCATAATTTTCAAAACTGTCAATTTTTTTTTCTTCCCTCACTGTAACATCAAAGCAGATTGCCTCTGATCTGACACTCTGAAAGCCCTCGGGGACACGTGCAAGTCGCTCTAGCGTTCGGTTTATGTTCCATTGTTTGATCGTCTTCGGCTGAACAGGGGGATAAATTTAAATTCACCGTCGGCGGCGCTGGCTATGCTTTCAATACGGTTTTTAGGGGATCCCAGCCCGGCAACGGAACAACTGAATGAAAACGTCCGGCGTTACTTTACGGAAAGCCGAGTCATCGAAGGGGTTTTCAATTTGGCACTGTGATTTGACACGTTCCAGTGTACGACGTGGTCCAAAACATAGGGCGGGATATTTTTAAATTGACATTAAAGGGTTGGTGTTGTGGGTTTTTTTTTACAAATCAAAGTTCAACACTTGTGCGTCTCATGGGGGCGGGGGGGGACAGGCGAGCCACACTTGGCCTTTTAAGTCTCACCATCAGTGGGTCCAGAAATAGCGGTCGCCCTTGGCCTTAGCCGTCTGCACCGCTACAGCTGTCTGTACTTTCCACTGCACATGTGCGGCGTTTTGCAAACAGCCCCTATTAGATGTCGGAACGCATCCACCAGACGTCGGCCCGATGTGTGCCTGCCACGTGCTCGGGAGCAGCCGGCGAGATGTTTGGGACAGCAGAGGGTCCCGAGTTATTTTGCGCCATTTGAGAAACTTATCGGGCTGGCAGGAATCGCTGGGGCGGGAATTGTAAACGCCGTGAAGAGAGAATGCAGGTAGCGGCGGGCGACGGGCGAACCAGGTGGAAAAAAATGAAATAACAGGGCGATGCTGCGATTACTTTACCTTCTTCTTGTCTCTCATTGAGCTCTTGCCTCGCACCATGATTTTGCATCCCGTCTCTGCTTCCAACTGTTTGGCCGTGAGTCCGCGGGGGCCGAGGATTCTCCCCACAAAGTTATACTGTGGACACAGAGAGAGAGAGAATGGTGAAAATACTGTACAGTGTCAACTTAATATACAGCGCATCAGGATGTTCATCACAATCTGCCAGTCACCACAACAAGAATTGCACATCAGAGGTATAATTGAAACGGCTAAAAGTACGATTTAAAAACAAGATATTTAAAGAATAGACAGCCAGTTAAATGTTGTGGGGCAACGTATAGAAAAGTGAGGGCGTATGCAGCGGTGGGGTGGGGTGGGGTGGGGTGGGGTGAGGCGCTGCTCTTGACCCACTTTCCTCACCAAGACCTTTTTTTCCCACTGGCTGTGTGTGGTTCTGGAGCTTTGTACGAAAAGGAAACACATTTAACACCATAATCCCTCCATTTGAAACAGCCTTCCAATGGGACAAAGACAAAATGTGTTGAAATGATCCAGCACTATTTCCAGCCAAAACAAAACAGAAGGAAAGGAGGAGCGACGGGGGAGGGTGGGGGCAGGGTACAGCGATACGAGGTAAACAAATCACCCTTGCATTGACACCGTGCACGGCACCGGCAGCAGAGCATGATGGGTAAGAGATCTGACAACAATTCATTTTTTCCCCTCCTCCTCCTGTGTAAATCCTGAAATATTTAAAACGCTCGGTGACGTAGAGCACAAAGAATTCTCGGCAAAAAGGCGGGCGCGCCACTCGCTTCAACTGCTACAACGAGCCGTGACAATTCTGCATTAATTTCTTAAACGTAGTCAGATCTGTTTAGGCACTCGGCCGCGCAAATATCCCGGAGAGCTCCGAGAGGCCATCAGCGAAGTCGCGTTTAATCAGGGGGAGAATTTGCAAATTGAAAACGATGGATTCGGCGCGGGCTGGAAAGCCGACTCTGTCTCCGTCGCCGGGCCGCGGCGGCGAGCGCGGAGCGACACCTGGAGACGAGGCGGCCGGCTGGCCGGCGGACGGTGGCGACAATCTGCGGCCGTCTGTGCTGAAGCGAAGGAACTTGTTGGGATGCCTGTCGGAGCGCGAGCCTCACTGACGGACACAGAGGCCCCCCCGATTTCTGAGGTCGGCCACCAAAGGTGCACAGCGACCTGTCTCAGCCACACACTCACATACACACAGACACACATACAGAGAGAGAGAGAGAGAGAGAGACCTGTGCGCACATGCACAAACCTTGAGGGAGCACAGGAGAGCGCTGTCTGAATGCATCACAGCACCAGCTGCAAACAAAGGTGGGACCTCTAAGCTCTGGGCATTATGGGTAGTGCTTCGATCCCACTGCACACACACACACACACACACACACACACACACACACACACACACACACACACACACACACACACACACACACACACACACACACACACACACACACACACACACACACACACACCGCCTCGAACCCATTGCACAGAAGCTACAGTGACAGTTTCCTCGGTATTGTTATTCAGCCCACCCTGCCAGCAGCGTCGGTGCCATCCTTGAAAAATACCACGCTGCCACTTGGCACCGAGCTCGCAGACCCTTTTGGGTTCGAAACAAACGCCTTCCGCACCTCTCGCAGTGGCGATCATGCAAGCGATGCAACCCGGCACGCACAACAGCGCAGAACAAATCCAAAGCACGTTAAATTATTCCTTATGTTGACATAAAGGATGCATATCAAATTTACTACGAGTGCAGAAACGCCGTTACGAGACGAGACGAGAGTGTTCAGAACCCAGTTGGATCGACCCCATTTACCGAGCTACCCCCCCCCCCCCCCCCCCGCCCCCCGACTGGAAAAGGCGTTTAGGGAGGTGATGAGAGGAAAGCGGCGAGGCGCTGTTGGCCCAGAGTACCAGGGCACTGGAAGGGCGTGGGTCAACCACCGACCTCGTCCTCGCTTTATCACATTCACGGTGAGAAAAGCCTGTTGCTAGTGAAAATACGCCGAAAGATTCCAGGTCATTCTCAGGACAGGCCGCCGCCGTCACGGGACTTTGCTTTGGTAAACAAAGATCTTATTTGTGGCTGATAAGTGAAGAAACTTTGTCAAGAAGCAGGTTCTAAACGAATTATTCCACAAACTTCATTGAGGTCTAAAAAGAAAAGAATATTGTATAAAGGAGTTTATTCCTCTAGAAGAAAAACTCAGTTTTAAGCTTTTAAATACAACTTTTTTTTTTATTGTACATGTTCGGAAAGGACAGAAACAAGGTTAGCACACCTTTTATTTAAAAAGTGAAGCAAGGGGAAACAAAGCTAAAGGGTGGAATGTTTATTTTTGGGGAGTTCCCGTTGCCTGGCCCGGTGTTGGACTGCCCTCTAACATTCCGGCCTCCGACTGCGTAACCCTCCAGAGTGTCGTTGCAGAGGATGACCTTTACTTTAATCCGAGGGAACACGGAGACAATGCAAAGCCAAGTGGGAAAGTTAACGGAGGGGTGCGAGAGGCCAGCTAGCATGCCAGGAGCTGCACTCCTCTGTAAAAAAGCGAGAGAGGAGATGGAGAGTCGAAGCGCCGTCGCTGCCTGCCGAGTCCACCGCGTGACCTTCACCTCCTGCAGACCTGCTGCTCTCCTCCACACCCACTGAAAAAGGCTTTTCATCCTGCCGTCTTTACAAGAAAAAGGACGTGTGGGAAAACAGCACGTTCCGATAAATGGAAATCGCTGTACTTGGGTTGCGCTAGCTGCGTTTCCATTACCCCTGGAATTGCGCGAAACCTAAATATTGCTAATGGAAACGCCTAAACTTCGAAGAAAAAAAAACTCTCAAACATAGCTAAAAGGTGTTGACGCTCTCGTGAGGTGATTTTTCAGATGTATCAATATAGAGGTATATCACAAAAGTGTCACGGGGAACACTTTTTTTTTCGCATTTACACGTCGCTGGATGTTGACGTGCGGGGTCACGTGACCAGCTCACTTCAAGTTAAAACGGCGTGCTGCGTTTGGACAGAGGAAGAGACGGAATACTTTTCACGAGTAGTAAGTCAAAGCAATCAACAACAAAACATATGACAACCATTCTGGACAGCAAACGAACAAACAAAAGCAAACGTAATTCTCGTAGCATCGTGTGCCGGGAGAATGAGGCGAATTCTCGCAGCGAGATTTTACGAGAATTACGGTTTATGCGCTTCACGTCATTCAATGGAAACATCTGCAAACACAAATAACTGCGAATTTAAAAAAAAGAAAAGAGAGAGAGAGCGAGCGAGCGAGCGAGATAAAAGAGAGAGAGCAGTCGGCCATTACGCAAGTGAACAACACAATTAGAAAACAAGAGTTATGTATTCCAGCCCCCCCGCCTTTTTTTTTTTTTTTTTTTTTTTTAATCAAGCAATAATGCCAGCGTCCATCTGTTGATCAGAATACATGCATAAGCAGTACATAGCTGGTAAACAATCTCGCCGCTCTATTTTCTTTGCTCATTCACGGCAGTAGACGATTAGAGGCGGCGGGACGCTTCTGGAGGACAAACAACTTTTCTCCCCCTCGTCCGTCTCAAGTTGCTTTTTCTTTCAGTTGCCTCCGACAGACAACGGGGAAAAATAGCACGCTGTGCACAAACACACTCGTGCGCGTTCCCATGCAACGCCATCGCCCAACACACACACACACACACACACACACACACACACACACACACACACACACACACACACACACACACACACACACACACACACACACACACACACACACACACACACCCCTACCCCCCCTCCAGGACGAGGGCTTACGCTGACATTAAAGGGCCTTTGTTTAGCCACAGTTATCGCTACTCCACAGGCGGGGGTTGCGTCGCGAGCACATCTACGGTCTGCGGCGCGCTCGCCGTTTTTGATGTGTGTGCGCGGCCGCAGACGTGAACTCTCGCAGGCACCCTCGGCGCACGGGGCTGTCACGTTTTGTTTTTTTTTTCCGCTTTGCCATGTGGTTTGTTTCCGCGCAAACAACCGAGAGACGGCGGCGGTTCCACCGACCGGAGCTTAGAGACAGAGCACTATTGTGCCTCCCTTTGACTCTGTGTGTATGTTGGCGCGAGTGTCTGTGTGCGTGCGTGCGTGCGCGTGTTGTGCCGTCGTTGGGGAGACAGGAAATGAGATCACGCTGAGGGGATCCATGAGCGCACAGAGCTTTTCAAACGGCGGGGCCAGACCAGGATAAGAATATGAATCACTTATTAGCCGCCCTGGACGGGCTTTTATGGAAATGAGGGGGGGGGGGGCGGTTTCATTCGCCGCGATGCATGAAAGCGAGGCAGGAGCTGCGGTTACGCCGGGCGACGACCTCTTCTCGCCCGTTTCCTGTCAAGTTGCGACTCAGCTAGCAAGTTTGGTCTTTGAGTTACAATAGTTAAGAGTCTATTATTTGTTTGCCAGGAACTGCGACCGGCTTCCTCCATCCATACGGATCAATGGTCGCTGACGACCAATGAACCTTCCCCTCCGTTTCCGATAAAAATGCACCGCGCGTCAATTATTCGACGGCCGGAACGCAGTGACCTCGGACCCACAGTCCGCTCGCATGACGTGACTCACAGGATGCTGCTCTTCATGTTTCTTCAGTGTGGAATAGCGGGCAGGTTTGCCACTGACAGCGGGCTAACGCAGCTGATCTACGGGGGTTAAGGAGGCAGTGGACAGGAGGCCGGCGTTTAAAAGGACATCAAATTACACTTCGATCCCACTGGTGACATTTTTTGCCTTCGAGCCCCCGCAGACTTCAAAGCCGCCTATTCAGTACATCCAGCATTTAGCGCCTAATCCGTGGCTCCTTTGATAATTCTGTTTGGGTTTATTTTTGGGGTTGCAGGCAGGGTGGAAGTGCGGCGGCAGGGAGACAGACACGGGAGGCGTAAAGATTGATGTCTGCTGGAAATTTGGAAGAAGTGAAGCGAAGGAGGCAGGGAGCAAAGTTGGCGAACTTTTAGACAAACTAAGCAGACGGAGGTTGGGGGGGGCGGCGGGCGGGCGGGGGGGCGAGAGGAAGTGAAAATAAATCCGGTCTCCCTTTGAACGCTCGCCCATGTGAACGACATAAAATGGTTAACACACATCTGAGTCGCTTAATTATAACCAAGTGGTGCTTGTTCATTTGTAGGCCCCTACACCAGCGAAGTAGGAGACACAGTGTCTACTTTTGAATACTCCGCTTTAGCTTAGGTGACGCACCCGACACCGCATTTGCACCGCATTTGCATGGGCTGAATACTAGCGGCTGTTCTTCCTCGCTGATGATGGGCTCGAGTATCACTTAAATGACGCCAAACTGCATCACAACAACAGCCATTAGCATACACACATAGCGGAGGGACTGCGGGCTAAAACAATGCGTCTTAGTCATCTGCTCAGTCCATCTTTTTACCACAGTGTAGGAACGGTTTTCAGCTGTGTTGAGAAACCGGCTGACAAACGCGTCTAACGCTGTCCTCGAATGTTCCAACCTCCCCGGCGTCTGCAAGGCGTAAACAATGGCTGCCGCACGCGTGTTTCTGGTTGCATGGTGACCGCGTCGGGTGACCTTCGTCGTTTTGTTTTCTCCCCTCTCTGCCTTTCAGCTCAATGGCTGCAGAAAACAACGTGCCGAGGAAGCACTTAACGTCGTCTGCTTAACGTACGCAAGCTCGCGAAGGTTGAAAACCGGAGAGACGGCGCGCGCCGTCTCGCCCTTTGTCATGTTAAGCAACCAGGGCAAATATGCAGACAGCAACCCTCGGATGCAAATAGCGAACTCAGAAAGCAGCCGTTCTTGCCAAAGCGGCATCATCACGCATGGCTGGCTAACTTAAAGATATTAAAAGCCTCCACTTGGCTGCCCTCTCCGAGTGCTGAGGAGAGGTTTGGTCCATTTTCAGGGCTGGTAATGACTTAAGGGGGTCAAAAAGATATCAGGAGCTGGCACGATAAGCGATGACATCCACCTGGGAACGAGCTTAATGACTTTTCCCTGTGTAGGGAGCCGGCTGGTCCAACCCTGCAAATTTTTACTGCAGCGGAACAGAAAAAAGGACCACAACGTCCTTTGTGCTTATAAGAAAGGCACCTTATTAATTCCTGAAATTTACTGTGGGTGCTGGGCAAATGGGAAAAGAACACAATAGCCAAGATCATGGAACCCAGGAAAGTCGGCATATTCTTCAACAATAAGGTTGAGTGAGAGCAGTAATTCTATAAGTCAGTTCCAGCATGTTCAGTGGATGGCGTAAATAATTATAAACAGGAACGCCAAGAACACAACAATCATTTCCAACATTGGTGGTTGTTATTCGCCTCTGCAATAGCTTACCAAGTTTTATTTTTTGATGTTAAGCCTTTGTGTAATTGTCTGATGTTTTATCCAAATGCGTTTTGTCCGTAAAAAAAAAAAGGCAGTATTAAGTGTAAAAATTGCTGAAGCGAGGCAGAGTGGATGAGGATCTTTCATGTGGCTTCAGCACTCTAATGAGCCACAACAAACAATGCAGATACGGCCGAGCACAAAGGATCCACGTCAGACCGATACTCGGCATTCAACGCGACTCAGCTGCCATCAAAAGCACGGAATAATAATAAACTGAGAGGCGGAGTTGGGTGAGGCGGGGTGGGGTGTCAAACACCTATTCTTGGTAGGGTCTTTATTTAGAGGTGAGCAGCAGGGAGGGGGAGGCTGAGTAGTGTGTGTGTTGGGAGGGGTGGGGGGGTTGTTTTTTTTTTAAAGGATTCGATTACAGAGGTAAACGACCCTGACGACTCTCAGAACACCAGACAGACACCGATGCCGCACAGACGAACACTTTGTGCGAAGCATGTTTGTAGGCGGCTCCTCTCTGCACACCTGGCAACATGAAAGCCGGCGAGTGCAGCTCAACTGGCAGATGGTTCGCAGTCGTCCGGCAGCACCGTCGCCAGAACCCCCGAGTCCAACATGTTCTTTGACTTCCGCATAAATGGGCCCGTAGAGCGTGCGCACTAGTGTCACTTCCCATCATTGCCTCTGAAACTCACATGATCCATTTGGCCAATCGGAGCGATCCTGGAGAACGCCACTTACAAACATGTCAGGACACGGCCAATCAGAACCAGCTGAGACACAGCAGCACGTACGGCGTCGTGACGTCGCGCTGGGAATAAACTCTCTCCTGCTGATTTTCTGGCCTTTGTCGTTTTTTTTCAAAGAACTAAAAGACCATAACTGAAAAATCTACAATAGAAAGATTTGCTATGTATCACGTTTCAGGTCACAGTCGTCCTGTCAGCCGTTTTGAAGGCGTTTCTTTTTGTACTGCGGTCTATGGGAAAAATGCCTTTCGGGCCAATGGGATTTTTTGCTTCAGTACCTGGAGTGGCCATTGGGAAAAAAATCGTCCGGCCGGTCTGGTATCCATTTCTCATAATACATCCATGGGCCTTGTCCATTCGCAGGACGCGGCTGCACGTGCACCTCAGCCACTGCTCAACCTCCCGATCACACGTTCGTGCGGGTTGTGCAGTTTCTAAAAGCGTCGGGTTTGATGCGATCGGAGCGCCAGGGAACGAGGGGAAGACTTGAAAGGACGACGTGGGTAAAGGTCAAAGTCAAAGCGCACGTGCGCAGATCGACAGAAAAAACCCCCCCCGGGAAGGCGTTGCGACATTGCACCATCATGTTTCCGACCCGTGTCGCCGGGGGGATTGACGGTGGGGGTAGAAGTGCATAAATACTTGCGTCTGTTACGACTCATTTGCATGAATGCTGATTTTGCCCTTTTACCCACTTAAGACTAAACCAAAATGTCAGAGGGTGCCGCTGTGTTCCGGCTGCCGCGTGGAAGGGATTTAACATTTGGCAAACACAAACATGTGCGGAGGGGGGAGGGAGGGAGTGAGAGCCGGGGGGGGGGGGAATAAAGTGTTGACGGAGACGGAACTCAAAAAGACACGTCACGTCCTATCAAGATGCCTGAAGGTCACCGGAAATGACATGCTGAGCCGTCAGTCAGCCGCCTATCAACGCGTCGGCGAGCGTGCGAGCGGGCCGGCGTGCGCGCGCTAAGGAGAAAAGCAGAGCCACAGATAGCATTTAATTGAAGGTTGGGAGTTATCAGATAGCCCGCGACTCGGCTGTCAGTCAAGGCACAGTCACCGCGGCGGCGCTTCACGGCACTCTGCACCGCTGACGACATCAGGAAACGGCTGACTTTGAAGAGCAGCGAGGGAGCGGGCAGGGCGGACGGAGCAGCAGTGGGAGGATGCGAGACGCCAGGGGTGGGAGTGTGTGTGTGTGTGTGTGTGTGGGGGGGGAGTGGAAGGAGTGGAGGGCGACGCAAACATATTTACACTCCAGGCCAGACGGATGCACGCACGCACGCACGGGTGAGGGCCAGGAGAGGGAGGCACTTAAAGGAATTAGAGTGGAGTTATGCTGGCGAGGCAGGTTGTTTGGTGCAAGTGACACGTCGCAGTGGGGCCCCGGCACTGGGCAATCCAATTACCGCCACTGGTGGCACAGAGCGGCGGAGACGGAAGAGACTTTTGAGTGACTGTCACCTTGGCGTGAGGACGACGTGGTTCGAGCGTCAGTCCCGCAAATCGGAAGGCGCGAAGTGAGAGCGACTCAAATGGACGGCTGAGGTCGCGGCACTTGGGGGGGGGGGGGGCGCGAAAGGGAGGCGGGGGGAATATTAGCAGAATCGCTAAAAAAAAAAAAAAAAACTGAATTCCATACACAAACGCACGAAAAAAAAACAGAGACTTATTTTGTGTTTTCTTGAGAGAACCTTCAATAGCAGAGGCAATTTGAAGGGGAGGGTTTTGGGAAATCAGCGGAGATAGGCGGAAAGGGGGGGGGGGGTAAAGTATTCCCCCGCCTAATAATAATCATTAGTTTCCTCTACTTTTAGCGTGGGGCGGATGGGGATTGGTGGTGTATTTTTTCCTGCCTCATTATTCATGCCCTCGCTTCCTGATGCTACATCATTTCCGTCCTCGACTCGCGAGCACGGGTGATGTTCTGCCGCCGCCTCAAAACGTACCCACACTAGATATCCACGCCGCAAAGGTATCAACATTTACAATCAAAACCAAAACCATCACAACAGCAGCAGCAGCAGCAGCAGCCAGGTAAGCGCTCTTACACTGTGGTCCATTAAAAAAAACAATTGAAAGTGATGCAACTGGCTGCACAAATTTACCTACTAGTTATTATTTCCGATTAAAGATGCATTTTAAATTCGCTGCAAAAAAAAAAAAAAAAGCTGGACTGGTTCAGGCTGTACAGTCAAGATAAATGTTTTACTGTTATCAGTTTTCCACCCACCACATAAACGCTGCTCTGGAACAAGTAAAGAATCTGAGAAAAGCAGCAGGAGGAAAAGGAGGAAATAATAGCACAGGGCCCTGCTGCTGATTTCCCCTGGAGCCAATCTTTACATCTATATAAAACAAGGCTTTCTGGCATTTTCCTGCAGACTTAATGACCACACTTGGAGGTGCAGCGTGTGCGTGTGGGTAGCAAAATGGGCTGGAAATGAATATCCAATTGAAATATCGGTGTTTATGCAACACTGTGTTGGTGTGGTTTCAAATCAGCTCGCTCAAAAAAAAAAATAAGACACCAAAAAAATCAAAAACAACAAAAGACGATACAGAACTATGACATATAAGGACATGTCAGTGACTCACTTCAGCCACCGGGGAGAGGAGCCTAATTTATTTAGGAAGCTTTTATGTGGGATGATAAAGGCAATGCAACCTTGCGGCCCTCTGTTCAATGTACAGCGGTCAATCCAATTGAGCAAAGGGATCGTCGGGGGTTGTGCGAGGACGTCAGGGCTCTTAAATAGTTTATGTCTCTTTGCCAGCGAGTCATATGTCCCTGCAGCCGGACATTTTTTGAACATGTGTCCCTCCGCCAAGTGCATATTATATTTCTAGCCGGGCTGAGCACAAAACAACCCAACAATAAACACGCACATTGAGGACGCGCTGCCGAGCCCGCCCGCTGGAAACAAAACCTCTGAGGATGACACGGCTTTACATCATAAAATGAAATGTGCCACGGTGAATAATGAATGGATGGCGGCAGAGGACGCCAATTTTCAGTCGCGTCTTGAATCTATAAGCAGCTATTTCTTTGCACTAATTGACCACCACTAATGTTTTATGCATTCATTCGAGTTTTCTGCATCTCACTGTATTAAGCAATTAACTTGGAGAAAGAAAAAAAAAAAAAAAATCAAAAATAACTGAAGACCGGTCCCACGTGATCGCCAGTCCCGCGAGCAAACAACGCGGTTTTGCCAGCTAATTAAAGGGGCAGCGCGTGAACTGCAGTCGTGTCGCGAGAGATAAGAGGTGAAAGTCTGCGGCTGTGGTTGGTTGCTTAAGCCTGAGCTCAGAAGATGGGTCTGGTCAACGGGTCAAAGCTAAGCTGATCCCGGCGAGCCCCCTGCTGCCCTTTCATCAGTTCTGTCAGGGGGAAAATGCAATCCACGCCTGGCTGGGCCCCTGCCGGGCTCTACAGTGGTCCCTTATCCCCCCGTCGCCTCCACCCTCCATTCATTTCCTCGCGGCGAACTGCCGGGATTATGAAGAGAAATGTTGCTCAACAAGACCTGACGCAACCGCTGGTGCGGCTGGCCGGCTGCGGTCGCGGGCCTCGCGCGGACGCACAAACTGAAAAGGCCAACCAAGAGTCTACTTACAGAGAGAGAGAGAGACACACACACACACACACACACACACACACACACACACACACACACACACACACACACACACACACACACACACACACACACACACACACACACACACACACACACACACACACACAAAACAACATTTATTCCAATTCCTGAATAAATGAGTGCTGAGAAGCATGATGGTTATTCCAGTAATCACAACACCAACATGTATCCTCGAGGTAAAGGCAGAGTTGTTGTTTCTTTTCTTTGTGGTACATGTTTTGTTGGTGACTGTTCAAACCACAAGTGTGGACCCAGTGTGGACTCTGTTCGCACCAGCCCCTGGCCAGCGCCACATTGGGGCGTGTGCAAAAGCAGCTGTGGAATAAATGGTGCCGCCTGTTTGGAACTCGCCTTTCCAGATTAAACGTCTGTTCTTGGTCTTGGATTTTGTTTTTGAACGGTATCAACTCATTTTTAAAACTGTTCTTCAACTGCGCCGCGGCTGAGGTGAGCCGTGCTGCCGCTGCCTGTCGATACTGCGACCGAAATGACGGCAAATTAATACGAAATTACCCAGATGCCAATATGGCACGGCTAACGAGAAGAGCGGCTCGCCCGCAGACCGGCAAACTCAAAGGACCATGCCGTGGGACGCGCTGAAAGGGAAACAATCAGGAAGCGGGAGCCTTTATTTTTGTCTTTAAAGCCGAGTTCGATGCCAAATGTTGGAGGCTGCGGAGCAATTGCCCACGTTTGGAGTGCGCTGATTAGATAACTGCGCTGATTAATCAGCCAGGCTGCTAATTTGGTCTACTTCGATGACAGACACACCTGTCGTCGTTTAGAGGGAAAGATGTGAGGAGTGAGCAGGAGTGCACTTCAGAGAGCGACTGCGAGTCCTCGCGCAGTCGGCAGATTGCTGCATTCTTGGCGGCCGTCACTCAGAACAGTGTTTTCCGCACCGAGGAAAAAGTGGGTTTGTCGAATTTTGTTTTTTTGAGGGGGGCCGGCGTGGTATCACAAAGAAACTGTTATCACAACTCAAACTTTTTCATGTTTCATTTTGCCTGAGCGTCTTTCCTTTATAAAAAAAAAAAATAAAAATGTCTGAGGCGTGATGGGAAATCTGCAGCCTCAGTAAGATGTTGGAGCTCAACTCACGTCGGGGTACTCTTTGACAGGCACAAACAGTTTTTCCTGCAGGTGAACGATGGGTCCAATAGGCTCCGGCAGCTCCAGAGGGTGTTTGTCCACAAGGCCATTCACTGTGTCGCTGTACATGTCCTTACGCACTCTGTTGATCTCTGAAACAAACAAAGATAGAAAAAACAAACCTGTGGTTAGCAACCGAGCAGCGCAGCGATCAAAACATTTGTTTTACTTTGATACATCACTGTCATATTGATTTTCACTTCTGGGCAAAGGCTTAATGTTCCATATAAATCTTTGTAGCGAAAAAATGAAAACAACAAACATTTGTCGATTGCCTTTAGTATTATTTATCGTCAATGGATCCACGAGTCCGACGGCCGTTGGGAGCGAGCGCGAGAAAGAAATTACAACACTCTGTTAGTGTGCAACCGCCGTGCTGCTCATAAAATGCAGATAAATTGTTTTTGGGTTTTTTTTTTACTGGGGTAAACAGCTCCGACTCAAACCAATGAATGGATGTGATTTCATATGCAAGAGGCAAAAAGTGCTGCATTATTAACAGGTCAAGGAAACCTCTGCTCTCGGCCCGCTATTCCCCTGTGGCTGTCGGCTAATAGAGTAGCCCCGTGTGGAGCGGCCGAGCAGGAGAGGAGAGGAGGTGCGGGAGGATCGCTCAGGCTGAGGTACATGCCTTCAGATCCGATCCCTCTGTCAGATAAAACTAATGGACCTCGATCACACACACACACACACACACACACACACACACACACACACACACACACACACACACACACACACACACACACACACACACACACACACACACATACAAAACCCTAATTCCAGCGCAGAATCCTTCTCTGACCACATCTCACTCCCACGCATGAAACTGAGAAATGCAAATCGAGACGCTCAAATTTTACGACTCATTATTTGCGATTGCCAAATAGCATCACGGTTATTAGCAGCCGGTGCTGCGCGGTGGACAAAGCTGCATAGTTTGAGTGTTAAACGGCTAAAACGGGCTGAGGCTTCCAGGAAAGATTTGCGGTTTATGGTGGGAGGGAAGGTGTGAGTGGATGTTTCCATCTCTCATGGGACTCCAGGCAGTTGGGAGCTCTATATTAAACTCTGTCCAGGGAACCTGACACTCCATTTGGATGCCCTCGCAAGAACAGGTCTGACCTGGAGGACTCAACCCTTGAAACCGGGGCAAAAATAGAAGGTGGGTCAAGCCGGTGGGAAGAGGCTTCAGAGGGGGTTGCAATGGGAATAGAGGAGATATAAACTTCCAGGAAATGAAGAGAGGAGATGTAAACCTGTAAAACGGGCAATAAAAATATTGAGGTTTTCCGTTAGGCCTTAACGCGTCTTGCCTGGAAAACGTCAGTAACAGTTTGACACATTTGTGACGGATGGGTCTCACGGAACCCGACGAGGATACGAGGCAACATCTGGCCTGCAGCTGCGTGGACAACACCTGCGGGACGGATGTGAACCGCGCAAACAAGCCGTGAGACTTCAGCCCCGAGCAAATCTCCTCCGACAACATGATCTCAGCAGTCTGGTCCGAGGGACGAGGGGGGGAAAAAAAAGAAAGAAATGAAACACCCTGCCCTGTCTCAAGATGAATTCATCCTCGCACTATCTAGATAGATGATATCGCTTCCTCGCTGACACCGCCGGCTCCGGGACACGTCGGGATCCACACTTAGCTGGGCTCTCGCTTTATGTCGAGAGGCGATTAAAACATCGCAGCAGAGTGTGACGGAAAACTGGGAAACTGAGGCTCCCCCCACCCCAAAAAAACAAAAAAAAACCTTAATAAAATAGTAGTAACGCTGAAATGTGTTTGCCTGACACAAAATGAGCACACGCGGACTGTATTTTAATTAAAAGGTCACCTCTAGGTGGCATTTAATTAATATGCAACGCTCCAACTATTATGAATCAGCAGGCGCATCTTTATCATTGGTAAAGCAGGAGGAGGAGGTGCTGAACAAAGCAGAGCGCGCCGAGGGGACGCGTTTACAGTTTTTACTACTCCGGGCCGCAGTGCATCCTGTAAATACGAACAGGAATCAATCGGCGCGCACGTGGCTGGCGAGGCTGCCTGACGGCGCCCCTCCCCTCCTTCCAATTTCCTCCTCTCGAAATGCCACATTAGCATAAGGGTGGTGGTGGTGGGGGGCGTTCGAGGCCATCACCGGAGACGCACGGCATTTGACAACCCCTAATTTCGGCGCGGCGGGCCCATTCGGAAGCACCGCATTCACCTAAAAATTACCCCCTGCCTCGCGCCGCTGCCGGAATCATTTGTCTAGCTGTCCACCCTCGCAGGAAAAACGCTGAATTCGGGAGAAAGGAACAACAAGGGGAGGGGGGGGGGGAGTGCAATCGTAAAGATTCCAGGCAAAAGGAGAGGAAAGGAAAGGAAAGGAAAGGAGAGAAGGGGAAAGGAAAGGAAAGGAAAGGAGAGAAAAGGAAAGGAGGAAAGGAAAGGAGAGAAAGGGAAAGGAAAGAAAGAAAGGAAGAAGAAAGGAAAGAAAAGGAAACTAGAGGAGAGGAAAGGCAGTTGGAAAGAGGTGTTCGTGTGCTATTAAATGTTTTGTGAACTTTGGCTTGAGTGACGAAAAAAAAAAAAAAAGAAGAAAAGAACCCTGGAGTATATGTTTAACAGCTCAACCAGGAGGCAGCCAGAGGTCTCGCTCACCCACCCACCCGCCCCCCTCCCACCGCCCTGCTGCCATCTCCCAGCTCAGAGAGTGCCATCCGCAGCCTGACTCAGCAAACCGCACAAATAAACAGCACTTTCGGTTAAAGACGTCTACTTAGTATCGAGGGGTTGGTGAACACACACGCAGCCACGGTGGTACGAATGGAAAATGATGCCTCAAAAAAACTAAACGGAATAAATTAAAAAGAAATCAACCTTGAGTAGAAGAAAATTCCATGAGGACGATGAGTTTGTACCCGTGGAGTTTTAAGAGGGGAGGTCGGCCGACTTCCTCTGGACTCGCCATGACTTTTCTTTTTTTCCCCCCTATCTGCTACCTCAAATCGAGCTCACACACATTTTTATTTTATCCCTCAACTTTGTTTCTTGCGGCGGATGCCCTTTCTTCGCAAATCTGCAGCGACTAAAAAAAAAAAAAAAAAAAGGAGAGAGAGAGAGAGAGGAAATGTCACAGGCTCTGTCTGCAGATCCATCTGCCCTTTGTAAGCTCGAGCAAAGAGACTGTTTCCCCCTCATCTCCTTTGGCAAGCTTAGTGGCGGGGGGGAGGTCGCGGGAGGGGGTACGAGTTGGGCAACAGGGAGGCACAGGACGTGGATGAGCGGAACAGCGGAGGAGGCTCTGTGAAATAGACGGAGAAAAGCATGGGGGCCGCGGGGGTGACCGGGAGTCAAACAGAGTTATTTGGAGAGAAAAACTTCACATTTACCGAAAAAAAGAAGGGAAAAAACAAGAAGGGTGAGGACTGTTTACTGGGAAACCTTATTCTGTCAATATGATTAAGAGCAAGTGTTTTTTTTTGTATTCAGGGGGAAACGGCATTGCTCTTTGGCAACAACAAGCGACAGTCCTGCAGACTAAGGCGCAGAAACTAGCGAAGCAAAAGGGCTGAAAAGAAGGAAGCTGAAAACAAAAAGAAATGATTCCAGCTGCTGGTATGCGAGACCTTCCCCTGCGCGGGAAGCCGAGCCGCGGGTGGCACGGAGAGACGAGCTGGAACGCCGCGGCGCGCAAGTTTTTACTCCACCAAGCCGCATCCCCTCCATACGAACAAACATCTAATAAGTGTAAACAAGCGGCGTGAGGACGGCGAGAGAGGAGGAGGAGGAGGAGGAGATCAAAGAGGAGAGCGCGGAGAGAAAGGTGGAGGGGGCCGAGTCGTATTAAGAAGCATTTGCGCGGTTCAAAGGGGAGCTTCTGCGGCCGGATTTATGATGTCGGGCGAGATAAAGGGGATGTGTCAGGGAGACCTGCTCCTATGGAGAACGGGAACAAGTCCATTAAGGCCCCAAAAATAGACGCGCTCTGTAACTGCTTTGTCCTCGGCACCGCCGGCTCGGAGCGAAATGTTCCCTGACCATACAAAGCACATCTGGCTATTTGTGCGTAATGTGTGCGCGGGGAGCGACGGAGAGGGAGCGGATGAGACGTAATGGCTGAGGAATCGCCGCGATCGGCTTTGCCCGAGGGAAAAAAAACAAAGCAGATTTGGACGCCTCGCTACGGCCAGGTATATTAGCAGCCGATAACATCTGGCACCTGGAAACAGATTGAGCCAGAGCGCAATTAATCTCGGGGCTAAAATGATCAGATGTTGGGCGCTGCGGCGGGACTTGAAGGAGCGTTACCTTCTGATTTTTATTTTATTTTATTTATTTATTTATTTATTTTTTTTTGGGGGGGGGGGGGGGGGAGAGTCTCAATCAAAAAAGCTCTGGGTTAAATAGACAAGCAATACGTGCAGCTTTTCTTGCTGCTCGCACTTACGTCACGGTCGGAAGCAGGTTTGGAAGTGGGGGATAAATATAGACAGTAAATGTGGTGTTTGTGCCCCCCCTCTCTCCATTAAAAAAAAAAAAAAAAAAAAAAAACACACAGCAATCAGAATTACACTTCAATGTGCCGGTGCGGAGTGAAACAAGAGCGAGGCGAGGAACAAGCCTTTTCACTTTAAAGCGATGCACTTTGGCAATCACACGGCCCCGGTAGCCCCGTCGCAAGTGAAAGGATTTGGGTGTTTAATGCATTCCTGCCCTCTATTCACGGCACAAGACGACTTTATGCGGGGCGACACTCCACTTCAACAGTTTAGGGGGTTTGGCAGGCCGAGCGTATGAAAGACGGAGGTGTCTTTAAAAGCGCGGCGCTGAAGTACAGTGAGCGCCGGTCGGAGGTGACTGAGCCATGAAAACGCATGCATTCCTGGGCCTTATCGTCCACTAACAGCTGCCCACCCACCCACGCACTCAACCCCTCCCCTCCCTCATTCGCTTGGGGGGGCGGGGTGACGCTTCTCTTCTGCCTCTGTCTTACTTTTACTTGCTAACCTGTAGGAGCGGCGCCTTTAGCCGGACCATCAACCGAGCACAGTTGATGGTCCGGCTAAAGCAAATCGCTCCCGTGCTTGGGTGCGCAGGCCACCGTAACTCACTGGCAAGCTCAGGATGGGGAGAGAGAGTGAAAGACGCTGCAATCTACATTGCAACCACTTGATGTTGCTGTTCCCTCTTCAAAATCTCCAAAATATTACCCACTCGACCTTTGACCACCTTTCTAACGATCTGCAATGTGATTTGATTAAGAACAAAGGCGTGCACGAGTCACTGACAGGTGACGGCCATGACTCCGACGAACGACAGAGCGCGTCGCGGTCAGGTTCGATCGCAGGCGTTCCACAAGCGTCCGAGTTTAACGAAGACTCACTGGCTGGTGAATATCACCAACGTGCTTCCTCTTGTCAACAGACGCGATCTCAATACAGAGAAAGCTGGATATTTTTGCTTACTGTCACGACCCGGCTTGTTTTGTTAGCGAGAGACCCCTCGGATCACGGCTTCAAGGGCGGGGGGGGGGGGGGGGGAGACGATTATTTCCAAGTGGGTAATGAGGAGACTGGACGAGCAGAGAGCATTAGGCAAGAAGTGCACATCAGCAGCCCTCTGCCAAATTAAGGCAAAAAATTATGTCTCTTTAAAGGGTAGCATCAAACACTCCGACTCATTTGCGACCGCATCACCCACGTGTGCGAGTGCGTGCGTCTACTTGCAGAAGACTAAAAACACACTGTGGTGCGCTTTCTATTCTCCCCGCAGCCTCCCAACGGCTCCTATACAGATTTAGAGCGAGAGGAGGGACTGAAGAGCACTGTAGTGCTCATTCCAACACACACACACACACACACACACACACACACACACACACACACACACACACACACACACACACACACACACACACACACACACACACACACACACACACACACACACACACACACACACACGGAAGTCCTGAAACTCTCGAGGACCACGGATAATGTGCATTCCCACCGGAACACTTTCATAATTCAGCCAGAGCGGAATCAGACATACTGTCTTTTGTCGTCATTAAATTACTCATTGCGTAACCTTTTGTTGCGCACAAACCCCCCCCGCCCCCTCCTCCGTTTGTGTTTTCCCCCTGCTGATGTCGCAGAGGAACAGCGACACAAAGAGGTTATTTGTACAGGACTAACGAGGAGATACAAGCCCAGTTGGAGGAGGCCGGGCCGCTGAGGCGTCGCGTCAGTCTGAGGTGAAAGGCTGCAGCACCGCAGCGTTTTTTTTGGTTGCAGCTCCTGCACTCTGACACGACGTGGGTGTCAGCGCAGGCCCTCCACCGTCTGAGGAGGTTGGACGACTCCGAAATTAAACGAAGGTGCCGTTCGTGCGTGTGCGTCCGATCTTTCCTCGCACATGCTCAGTGCAGACCTCCTGCGTTGCGTCTTTTAAGAAGATAAGCCGCTGAATAAACAAATGGCGTAATGAGATTTTCGGAACGCTTTCCTCCTCTGCCAGGTAAGAGCTCCACGAGCAACACTCGCACTCGCTTGCTCATCTCGTAGGTAAAAGAAGAAAAAAAAAAAAAAAAAACGGGCAAGCCGGGACACAATTGAGCTTTGCTTTCATCCGAATCCAAAATAGATTGCCGACGCGGTCTACGCGCACGGAACAGTGTCCCGCTGATGAACACGCGGGCATGCTCCCGTAACGTCCGACCGCCTCTCCGAAAGCGGCGCGTTCCGCTCACTGATCCTCAATGATGAGCCGAGGACGTGCAGAAAAACAGGCGCGCAGATGACGACTTGTATAACACTTAGCCGCGGTTCGACAACGCGCAGGAAACTCGCGCATCCAGCTAAACCATTAAAAGAAAGGGGAAAAACACACACACACACGCACACACACACCACCAACACACACACACACACACACACACACACACAAACACGCAGGAGCTAATGAGCAGTTGTGTGTTTGCAGACAATGCTCAAACTTAAAAAGGAAGTAGAAATGATACTCGGCAGAGGAGTCGGGGTTGGGGGTTGAGGTGTGTGTGTGTGTGGGGGGGGGCGTGGGGGGGGTTCCGCCTTGTAGATAAATCCAGTAGCGCAGGAAGCAGGCAGGAGTCGGAGCTCCACCTTGCATTAGCACCCATAGTTGTCCGTTTATTCGGCTGACAAATAAAGAAGCAGAGCAGGGAGGGAACGAAGGACAACGCAAGATATTTATTCGTGTGGTTACACGTCAACGCAACTAACCGCGCAAATAAATGTCTCACCGCGATGATGGACAGCGGTGACAACGGGCGGCGTGAACGGTGGGGGAAAATATCAGCACATTTACATACTGGGTGCCAGTCAAAGCACCGGTGAAACAACTCAGTGTGTCAAGAGTCATTTCAACAAAGAGCTAAATATGGCGGGGCTTCAAAGACACTGATTTTGCTGTAACTTTGCATTAGCTCATTTTCAACTGACATTAAAGCACATGTTTCTATTTATCCCATTTCTAACTCCATCCATCTGCTGCTGCTCCGGCCCCTCCGTCAAATGTTGGAACCCATTGTGGCCCCACCAGTGAGAAGCTTGCCCACCCCTGATCTAAATGAATGTTTACGTCCGTGTTTAAGAACAACTAGAGTTTCCACAGCAGAAAGCTTTGTGTCTGACCATGACGTGGTCACAGCGTTGATATATATATTTTTTTCCCCCACAACCTCCGAAATGTTGCTAATTCCGCCTGCCTCACTCCGACCGAAAGCGCGAAATGCAGAGCGGGTGTAGGTGTGGCGACGGCCAGGAGCGGCAATCGGCAGAGCCATTAATCATAACCGGTGGCACGCTGGATATTTTCTGAGGCCGTCGCAGAGAGGAGGGAGGTGGGGGGTGCCAAGCTGAATGTGGCTTTCCGTGGCAGCTGGCAGCGACGGTGACGCTGCGCTATAGGAACGTGTCACTGCACGTTAGTTTGGCGATTAAACAAAACAAACAGACAGAGGAGACGAGGAGAGGAATGAAAAGCAAAGCAGAGGGGTGGGAGGTGGGAGGGGAGGGGAGGGGAGGTGGGGTAAATGCTGATGCAGTATAACAAAAGGACCAAATACAATGGAAAGAATTTGCCGTGCGCGCTCCATAGAAGACGAGTACAAGCTTGAACTGGGAAAGAGAAAAAAACAACAACAAACAAAACAGACTTTTTTCCTTCTTTTTTTTTGACGGCGATTTTACTCAACAAAGCGGCTGAAAAAGAAAAAGCAATCAGTCGCTGCGAGGCGTAAGCGAGCTGACGCTGCCTGGGCCACTTTCTGCAACGGCTTCGCGACACGTCGGGGCGGCGCCAGGCAAACGGACGCGTGCGATTCTCCTGGAGGACGACGGGCCAGGTAGCCGAGGCTGGGGGTGTGGGGGAGGGGGGGAGGGTAGGGCGGCAGCATGAGGTCAGTCCTGTGCTGGAGATAATGAGACACTTTGGACGGCTGTGGCCGTGAGACACAGCGTTTCAAAAGCCTCGAGATGGCAACACTTAAAGCGAGGCTTTTAAAGTCACAAGGGGTGTGGGGGTGGGTGGGGTGGGCGGGGGGGTCTTTCAAGTGCGCATGGAAACAATTAAATCACACAATGGCCCAAACTGGGGGTTTTTTTCTCACTCACACGGCCCCAAATCATTGAGGACGGTAACTCCCAGCCGTCCTCGGACCGTTACAATGGAAGTGTGGAGACTTTACGGGAATGATTTTGCTGTCGTTGGTGAGCTTCCCACATAACTGCTTTACTGTGTGCTATTCATACTGAACAACAAAACAACCGCCGCGGCACTAAACTAAAATGCAATTATCCGCCACTGATGAATCCACCCTTAAAAAAAATAAAAAAATAAAAAAATAGGCGATGCCGCCACTCTGACTCGACAGCACGAAATAAATAATTTAAGACGTCGTGTTGATGAGCTATTAAGACCGTGGACTAAAATTAGGAAGAGGGATCATGGCGTTTGATGGTGTGTAACTGTTTTATGGGACTGTGTGGCAGCGGGCGGGGGGGGCAAGCACGCTGGCAGCTCAATGAGCCGTGGGAGCGCCGGCATCGAGCGCTCGGTGGGGTCTTTCCATAGAACGGGGGTGAAACTATCAGGGGGGGGGGCTCGATGCTGAACCGTAATGGCTCGCTCTTAATGGTTTGCCGCCAGGGGCCAACGTTCATTACTCTCCGCGTGGGGGGAAGAGATACTCGGAGGGCGCACGTCAGAAGTTGAGGGAGCTCCACTCGGAGGGGCGGGGGGGGGGGGGGGGGCAGCTCTGGTCGTCTCCCTTCACACCGTCTCGGAGATGGAAGTGGCTTACAGGGAAGCAAGCAGGGAGGGTTAGAGGGGCGGCTAATAGAATTCCACAAGCTTTTTCTTTGCAGTTTTATAACAGCGCTAATCAATTAGCGGCTGCAGGAATGGAGTACGGCCCAGCTGGGAGAGAGAGAGAGAAAGAATTCTCCACGACGACATTCTTTTGCCTTTCCTCCACTGGGCTATACACTGCAGCCCCGCACACTTGCTCAGCTCTAACCACACACACACACACACACACACACACACACACACACACACACACACACACACACACACACACACACACACACACACACACACACACACACACACACACACACAAAATCGTTTTATAATCATCGAAGACACTCAAACATTAAGAAAAAAAACCCAAACAGGCCAGGCTGCGAGCGGGTAGAGGAGACCCAGTTTCCTGAAGAACCCTCACCTACGTTGCCGAAAACAGACCAAAGGGGAGCTGTCAGCAGAGGCGGATTAATGAGTATGAATGAAAACACAAACTCAAAGCATGAACAAAGCGCGCACACAAACAGCCAAACAGATTGTTGGCTTTTCCCGCATCTCCCGGGAGCTCATTTCACAAGACTTTACCTTCAAGTCAAATCAGACAGGTAAACAAAACCGGTACCCGAGCAGCCAATGTGCCGTGCAGCTCGAAAAAACAAACAAAAAACCACACTTTCCCGCCCTCCTTTAACCTGTTTCTCTGCTTTCAGCGTATGTGCGCGAACGCAGCCAAAGCGTCTGGAAATGCGAACCATTTATCTGGGGGAGCCTGCGGCAAAGCACACAAACATGTGTCCTTCCGCGCTCTTGCACAGGCGTACACAAGCACACACACGCTGGCGACAATGGCGGGGGGGTGGGGGGAAGGGGGTGGGTAGTCTGCGTAAAGAGAAGTGGAGGATGCACGCTGGGAGCCTGAGAAGATGTGAGGACGCCAGATAAGGAAGGGGGAGAATAACAGGATGGAGAGCCAGGATGCATGCATGACTATGGACCCGAGCGCAGCCGCCCGGCCCCCCCTTTGTGTTCCCGTCTGCCCCCGAGCCATTTCCTGTAGCCCCCTGAACGGGGGGGAGGCGATCACCTTTGTTTGGTTAAACAATTGAAAGGAGCCTGAAAGGGTTGGCCGACTTTTTTTATTTATTTTTTTTTCTTTGCTGCATGTCGGTGCGTATCCTAAAAAATTTAAATCTCAACGGCTGACCGACTTGGAGAGTCTGGCTCAACCAACAGAGGCCCCCCCCACCCCTCCCAACCATCAGAAAAATCTAAAAGCGCTGCGCGTTACCGCTACTGTTACTGTTGGCAGGCCGTCCGTCAAACAACAATACCAGGAAGGGACCGACTGTCAGGGGGGGGGGAAACAACAGAGGAAGAGGGAGGAGGAAGGAAAAGCTGGAGCTGTCAGCGTGACTGGAGAAGATAACGCACACGGCGCTTCCTGTCCGTTCGCTCGTGACCACTGACGCCACAGAGGAGCGGAATACCCCCCCCCGCCGACAATCACTCCAACACGCATGGTTAATTGCCGCCGCCCCACCACCGGGGGTTCAAGATCACACTTCTTTTGTATTCAACACCAAAGGAGTCATTGACCATTTACCAGCGTTCTGAATCCAGGGCAAACAAAGCACAATTGTTTGAGGAATCATCCTGCTCGGAGTGGAGCTCAGCGGAAACGGAGATTCTGACCTCAAAGTAAAGTTAGAATCTCGTATTTTTATAGTCAAATACGAAAAAGAAAAAAGAAAAAAAAGGAAAGAAAAAAAAGGCCCAAGACGTGAGCCAACTCCTAACGTGCGCTGTCAATATTCGGTGTGCCTGCAGTGATTCGTGGCGAGGAACAGAGGGGAGCAGCAGGAGCCTGCCAGAAGTCTCATATTCAGAATGTCAACAAACATATCGGGGGAGTCGTGGGGGACTATTTAATGCGTTTGGTAGGTGGAGACGTGACAGAATGAAAGACAACCCTCTCTATAATCGGGGAAGGACAGCCCTTCATTATGACAAGAACGCATTGATGCCACGAAAACAAAGGCGGAAGCACACAGGAACATTCGTTATATTCAACTTCAATGCAATTTTTTTTGTTGTTTTTTTTTTCCCCCCCCGCCACCGACAGGCAGATTAAAAACAAGCGGATAAGTTAAAAGACACGCCTCCCTGTGGCGCCGTCGTCGAAAGATTTAAAGGTGGAAAAAACATTAAAACATTAGTATTTCAAACACAGCGGGGCTGCAAATTAATGACTTTCTTGACAGCCTGTTAATCTGTTGATCATTGCAACAATTATTCCACTGACCAAATTACAAATTGCATAGTTACTTAACGACCCTTGTTCAGATTTTTTTTTTTTTTTGACTCAACTCGGACAACAGAACAGAAGTTTCGGACTTTGATTTTGTCCCCCAAACAACGCCATTGTTTCCACGTTGAAGGGTGCTTAGATACGCCTCAGTAGGTGGGCTGCAGTTCGTAACACGAGACCAGCAGACGGCAGCGTCCCAAAAACCTTGCTGGGCGGATGAGGAAGGCATTAATTCAACCCCGAGGCCGCTTCACACACCAGTTTGTTTTGTTAATGTATTGGATTTTTATTCCATAGGAAACAATAAACAATAAATCTTTGATGAGGACGGTTCACTTCCATCCGTCTGCGCCTAATGTACAGCAACCCGGTGAAAACTGAAGTGTGCGGAGGTACATCTGAAGCTAATGCACACCAACATCAATAAAACAGGGAGGGAGAGGGGGGGGGCAAGGGGGCCGTTGGAAACACTATATATGCAAAACAATTCAAGAGAGACACAAACTGGCATCTGCAAAAAAAAAAAGTGCATCGCTCGCCGCGTCGAGCGGTTTCAGTGATCGACATATCGCCTCGTGTTATGAACGCTGAAGGACAAATATGTTGCATTGTAAAAAAAAAAAAAGAAAACAAAAAAAGCCTAGCGTCTCCAGGCACGGGGGAGCTTGCCCGGGCTTGCGCCGCGAAACTCAAGTCCTCAGGTGTGAAAACACACGGGCTGGTTTTACCCGTCTGGTCCAGTCCGTGAGGTTAAACCAGTCTAGCTTAACGCGACGCGACCCATGAGAATTTTCCACTCTCCGTTAGGTGGTGATGTGCTGCCGGAACGCAAATAGCAAATGAGAAGCCGTGGGGCGCGGAGAGCACTTAACACCGTAGGACAGCACTTTCCTGATGCGTTGACATTAAGAGAGTTGTGGACCGAGCACTGCTGAGATTCTCAAACAAACAACATTCCTACCAAGACGCCCGTTTCTCACATTTACGCCTGAGTATGAGGTTATGTTTTTGGTTTTGCAGGATTGAGTGGCTCAAGCCTAATAAATTATTTAGGTTAGAAACTTCCTCATTGCTATGGCTGTTTTGATTGAGTTGTAATGCGAATATTCCTCCGTCATCAGCGTGATGCCCGACCTGACTTTGAAGCAGACTCGCGTCAATGTCACTTTTATGAAAATCACAAAGCAGGAGAACCAAGAGAAAAAGACACATGGTGTTCACTGTGTTCATGTTTGTGTCGCTCACTGAAAGGATGTGATTAGCAGCAATTAAAAAGTCAGCAGCCAGTCACAACTTTTGGCTGCCAAAGGCTGCGGTTTTTTCCACTCGTTCCAAGAACGGTGGCGGTAAACATCAGTTGGGAACTGAATTCAAGTATCCAAGAGAGAGCGATCATCTTTTGTTTCATTTTCCTCTGACTAAATAGAATTTGGTGAAATTAAAATATGGCTTATACGATGTCTCAACAAATTGTGAGGCATTTAATTGCAGATTTACTTCACTGTTTAGAACATGCTGCAAAAGAAGAAGCTCAGCCGTGCACTGAGAAGGGTCACTTTCGGTGCGCGTTACATAAGTACTGCTCGCACTATACTTATGTGGTTTTGCATCGACCCGCCACAGAAGAGGGCTGGGGAGGTGGGGGCGTGGGGGGTGGCAATTTTTAAACAAGCCACAAACGTACGCACGTGCAAAAAACACAGCCGGCAGGTGCCGGGACAGCGCTGCTTCCCTCCCCTGCTTTCAGCCTGGGAGTGATCAAGTGGAACACCGAGCGCATACCAGGGTCCTGAGCACAGACAGTAGGAGCTGAGCTGATGCAAAGCGACAGACCACGTAGCAGGCCTTTAATGTCACCACTGGTCCTCAACATGAAAGAGGCAATGTAGCCCCAAGGCTGAATGTTTTTTTGCCACACGTACTTTCATACGAGCGGAGGGGCCACTGCACGAGAAGAAAACAAATGGAGAAGACTGCAGATCAGAGAAAGGAACACAAAGATGGCAAAAAATAAGAGAGGGTGCCGGCGCTGAAGAGTCACTCCGCTAAAATAAATAGGTAGAAAGGCAACGGCAGGACAAAGTGACTCATTCCCCTGTGGGAGAATTTATTTTTTATTTCTATTTCCAGTGGAAAATGACATAAAATGAACAGAGGAGGGAAGGGAAACTGGCTGCGCAGGTTAAGGACAGACAAGGGAGGCGGAGCAACGTGAGGCAAAGGGTGTGTGTCACGTGACACGCATGATGATGATGATGAGGATGAGAGAGGAGAAGGAGCAGAGGTACGGGGGACGGACAGGGTCATCAAGAGTCGAGACAGCTGGATAAAAACTAAAAGGTGGCTCCCTTCACAAACACCTCCCCAAACCCATGTCAGCCGCTCCCCAGGAGGGAGCCGCCGCTGGACCGGGGAGAGGAAGCCGAGGATTAGAGAGGACAGAGCGAGACAAGTCAATAGACAAGTATCTCCTGCTGCAGCGGGGGCTTCACCTTCACGTGTCAACAAGTGCTGGCAACCCTGGCACCTCGCTGCTGCCCGCACCTGTCTCCCCGGCTGCGCCCGTGCCCCCCGGGCACTTTGAAACTTTTCCTAGAGGGCCAGACAAATTTAGGAGCCGGTCTGAAATCAAGCCGTCAAGTGCGGGGGATTGTACACACAATCCGCAATAAATAGCTCCGTGAGTCAGGACTTTAAGACACTGACTTGCGTCACCGAGTGAGTGTGTCCAGACCTGTGCGACTTTAAAAAAAAAAAAAAATAATAAAAGGAGAACAAACTTTGGCAGGGGAGCTTCCGTGCCGTTCAAAACAATAACAAAGGAAGTGACGTGGGTCTGTTTAGTGTTCCGAGCTGTGAGTGAGAGAAACTGTAGCCACTTCCCTGAGATGTGACGTCCAACCACGGCGTCAAAATGGAAAAAACAAAACAGTCGGCACCAGTGCTGCATTCTTTCAGGTACTTTATTTCCTTTCCTGTATCCAATAGCATGCCTCCGTATGTCCCAAGAACCGGCTGCACTTCCAGGAAACGCATTTTTGTTTCACGGGTTCACATTTTTGATGGATCGCGGCACAACGGCAGCCCGTGTTGCACGTCCATCGTCTACGCAAAATATAGTGAAGCGTACGTGCTTTCAATTCCTTGCATGTTAATATACAGTCAGGCGACAATTACCCGGAAATGGCCCGTAATTGGCTTCGCGCGCTAGACTGCAAGATACAAAAAGGTAAACGTGTTCACATTTTCCCGCTTCAAAAGACATGAAAACGACTCCAGTGGGGGGAAAAAAAATAAGCATCAACGTGCTCGTCTTTTAATCAGTGATTGCAATTCCCTGGTAATTGCGACACAGGCAGAGGGTTATAAATGGAGGCTTCTTTAGCAGAGACAATAAGCCGAGTGATGATTGCATTATGTAAAAACGCATACCAGTGTCTTGGATTTGTGCCACAGACACCACTTGTCTGCACAGTTGTGTGAGAAATGGTAGGAATGACCCAGTGTGTGTGTGTGTGTGTGTGTGGTTCATTAAAGGACAAAAAGACATTGTGCATCATTAGCTGAGGGGGAGGAAGGGAGAGACAGAGGACTGGAGTGTTGAGCTGAGGGAGGGGTCAGTGACCTTCCTCAGAATCATTGCGATGACCTAATTCACAGCACACAGGAATCCTCTGTCACCCCCCCTCCCCCCCCTCCCCCATGTTTTTTATCATGTTCACCATCGTCCTCCCTTTGCTCAACTGCTCCACTTGTCTCTTTCCCCCTTGGCGATGGTTCAACTGAGCGGGGACGACACTGGCGCTCACGAGGCCTTTCACAATCGCAGCACATTCTCCACTGCCGGCTACGTGTGGGACTCTTTCGCGGCAGCCTCGCCTACATCAGTCTCGGCGCTAAAGAGGCTCTTCTATTTTTTTCCCCCCGTTCCACCGGTTAAGTCCTAATCATACAAGACCACATTGTTTCTGCTCTCCAACCTGCACACAGATAGCGGCAGGGAGACTTGAGCCACGCCACAAACAAACACGAAGCCGAGTGAAGACACACAAGACACACACGCGGCTGTTCCACTCGCTGCGCCGTGCAGGATTTGATACTTTATGGGTACACACAGTGAAAGAAATGGGAGAAAAGCGAACATGGAGTACTTTAAGATTTCATAATGAGCAATTCAATTTAAAGATTTATTTGAAATAAAAGGTTTAAACTCCATAGTGTTAGCTTCTATATTTGTTTCCAGTTAAAATCGGTATAACAAATGTCACAAGAATTTTTTTTAAGCAAAAAAAAAAAATCAAAATCTACATTTAATCTCGAACTTATAATAAAGAAATTAGTGAGGGACTTTGTAGAACAAAAACACACAACAAGAAAGCGAGTCAAACAATAGTAATCATGAATAACCACTATGTCACAACTAACAACACACAGTTACATTCTGGTGCTGCGGTGGAACCTCGACTCATCCCGCACAGCCTCGCTGCTGCTTTGGCCCTTAGGGGAGGTGATGGCAGCAGCGGAATCTCTTGCAAGGCCTCACAGAAACAACACAGGTGCGGGACAGGTAAATTACTCATCTCAGATTTATTGCGCAGCCTACAACTAGCGGAACAAGGCAGTGGAAGCAAACCACAGAACTACTGACTCGTCATGTGAGGTTGAAAAAAAAAGGGGCAGTACAAAAAATATATATTTCTAGCACATGCAGCCAAAAAAAATCCAAATCTTAAAGAGTTCGTATGAGCGTTTAATAACACCGCTGCCGATGTCTTCCACACAAAGCGGACTCGACACGCACGATGCGAGAGTGTGTGGGGTAAACAAACACCAGGCTGGAGGTTAAGTGGTCCGACTGTGCTCCCGGTAAAATTCCTGCGCCGGCTGCCAACGCTCAGTTGCCATTCCTCCTCTGAAGGGAGAGTGAAATGAATGCAGAGAGGTGGGCGAGTTTGAGAGGAACAGAGCAGGCATTCAGTTCCTTTTGCACCTTCTTTTCTGTGATCAAATAAATGGGTGAGAAAACAGGAAATGGTACCAAATGTTGCTGGTGGGATTTTTCCTTTTCAGTCGTTTTCTTCTTCTTTTATGAATAAGAATGATTGTCGGAGGCTACGGCGGAGAGACTTTCACAGCGAACAAAGACGTCGGCGGTGCGAGGCAATGAGAGGGTCGACGGAGAGCGTGGAGGGAGGGGAGGGGGTTGCAGTCGAGTTATTCGAAGCACTCCAAGAATGTAGCAGGGTGTGACCCGCCAATGCACACAAGCGGCAACTTAAGAATATGCTGGGAAATGTTGCGAGTTTGCGCAAAATGCACGGCGTGGCTGAGGGAGGCGAGGATTCACCCCGTCAGATCACACGGCGCAGAACAGGAGCGGCTTTGTGGAGGCCAAAGAGAAGAAAGCAGCAGAATAAAGAAATAAAGAAATAAGTCCTGAAACCATGGCTGAAAACAACCCGGTGGCTCATCTCCCTCACAGTCCTTCCCTGCCTTAACTGCTGTGTTGTTGTTTTTTTGCATATAGCACAAAATGCGAGGCGAATAACATGCTAAAGCTGTCGTGTCTCCGGTCCTCCGTGATGAAAGGAGCGGGTTGTGTCAGGAAGCTATTGTGACATAATTGTTACAACATGTACTCATTTGTTCTTCTTGTGCTACCCGTCACATCCGCACGCATGTTCGGTGCTTGCCGGCCTGTTGCGTCTCCGCTGTGCCTTTCTGTCAGATGCGAGAGGCAGCGGCAAACGGCGATGTCGCCATATGTGTGTAAATAACCAGCTGGCCAAGGTGGACCGACTTTAGACTGCAGTTTTTAGAAAGCAGCTGCCGTCAGTAGGAGCTTGATTAAGAGGACAAGGAAAAGATTTTGAGTCTGAGGAGAACCAGATCACAGAAACCAGATCTTCTACTGTGGGTAGAGTCAGGCAGATATTATGCTACACTTGTGTCTGAGGCTTTTAATATTCCACGTATATAAAAAAACAAACATTTGCTTCTCCAAAATTTCCAACGTCGCCATGTTTTTCCAACTTCCCTCGTTTAGTTGTGGCTGGTGATTCACCGGTGTAAATCAACAGGGTGGCACGAAAACAAGCCCGCTGTCATCATGTCCGAGTAAAAACAGGCTTTGAGCGGTGGTTCTCCGAGGAAGCAAATATTAGAAAATACCCAGGGGTAAAATATAGTCGCACTGCTGCGTTCATGTTGATTTACAGCTATCGTTAATTGGGGAGAAGATCTCTTTTTGGAGACGGCGAGCCAAACAGCCAGGCAGACGTGAGTGAGGCCAGGCCGAGGCAACAGCGATAAGGGGGCCTCTGCATTCACGGGACCCAGGCCTGAGATAAGCGCCCTGAGCTGTCTTTGGACGACTTTATCATACAGTAGCCAGTGGCGGGTGGCAACGCTGGGGCTGGAGTGGGGCCAGAGGAGCAAAAGGAGCCCCCGGAGTGGGAGTTAGAACGGGGACTGGAACTGGCCGGTGGCTCTGGAGGCGGCTGTGCAGGAGGAGAGATGCAGAGGAACGGCCAGAGCTGTGGCCTTTTCTTCCTGTTTTTCCGAAACTCCCTCTATCTCTACTAGTCAGCCGTGCGACACTATCACATTTACTATCAAGAAGGAGCGATAAAGACAAAAAAACAACAACTGAGAGCAAGAGAGACAAACGAAGGGAGAAAACTATAAAGAAATATCCGCTAATTCTACTCTCTCACCCTCTCGTGGTAACGGTTCAGTAAACCAGCTCACAAAATGGCTTGCGTTTAATTAAATTCCAACTTATAAGTGGTGCTTTGGGAGCGAGAGAGAGGAAAAGGGCCGGTGCAGGAGGATTATCTGGTTTTCACTCGCAACCACAGTGAAACTCCTCGGCCCTTCCTGGGTCTGGCCCCCCACCCCCAAGTCCTCGCCGCCCAACCGGTGTCTGTCTGTGACTCTCTCGTGTCTCCGAGCTGCATCTTACTCGCCGAACTGTGCTCAATCTTGTTAGCGGCTAAATTGATTGCATGTCAGAGGTTAGTGCAGGTCTGGCCCCGCACTGACAAACGCAGAGGGTCGGCCTGCAACAGGAGAGAAAACAGCCAGGGCAGCGCAGACAAAGACAGGGGGGCGGCGCACCGCACGGCCAGAAAAATGGGACATTGTGTGAAAAAAAAAAAAAAAACTAAAGGCATTCTCCCATTTATCAAAATCTACCCTCTGAACAGTCTCTCCCAGAGGAGCGCTCCCCATCACTGGCACAGCAGTGGACAGCAGACTGTTTGGTCCTCTGCACGCTGACAGCTCTCCAGGGAAGGTTCTGTCATGGCACACAAAGACAAACAAGCAAAAAAAGAAAGAAAAGGGAGGGAAAAAAACACTGTGCAATGATGTGTTGCCGGAATCAGAGAGAAAGTGGTACAACCCATTGCGTCACTAAGCAAACTGAGCATAAAGATGAAGCCGACAATAAATATTTTAAGTTCCATTTCCACCGTCTTATTTTTTTTGCGGGGGACCCCTTTTGCCACGATTGGTGGCAACAAAAAAAAAAGTCCCCACTTTCTCCCATCACTCTGCTGTTCCTGCTAGCTTACAACAGCGCCCGCAGTTCACTGCGAGGCAACATCTCTGGATGTTATATGGGCTGTCTACTCCTGCCAAGAGAAAAATATAGCAATTTGAAGCAGCTTGTTGGCTGGCAGATCGTAAAGGGGAGAGGAGCAAAAAAAAGCCGTAGCAGGTGTCACCTCAGGCAGATGAACAACTGCAACGCAAGGGGGATTCAAAAGGGAGCCTGTCACTCTGCCAAAGTGACCTTGAGTGACTACGCACACACAGGGAACATAACAGGCACATCCATGCCACTGAAGTGGGGCGGGGGCGGTCTGCATACCCAAGGGTGGTGTCAACTTTCTACTACTGGGGGAAACAGCTGTGTAGATGCGCAGCTGTCAGGAGGTTGTGCTCCCAGCATTCTGGGGCGAGTCTGCAGCATTGTCCTGCCATCGGTTCCATTTCTGTTTGCGTAACGGTGCACTTAATGTGACCGCGGAAGGGGTCTCCGATATATCCAAGCGCCACTGTAAATCCACAGACGAAAAAAGGCGAAATATTTGTTTCCAGCCAGAGACAAAGTGCTACGTAGTTAGAAAGTCTCTTTCATTTTTCGATGACTTCACGCTGACAGAATCTCTGTCGGTTTCTTCTCGAGCGTCAATAGCTTTTTAAGCAGCACCTGCTCTCTGCTAGAGGGCTTAACAAAGTGTGTGCGGCAGAAGTGAGTGAGGAGTCCGCTATATATCCACGACAGACCGAGCAACGCGTACAGACACACGCACACCAAAATAACTTTGGATCAAGAGTCACACCACACGTTAAAAGATTCCCTTCTGGAGTGAATTCCGCCTCGAGGAATTCCAGACGAGTGTGAGATTTCCTGCCGTCAGATAGCACAGTGACAGAACAAGCTTTGTTTGACCAACAACACAAGGGATATCATTCAACTGCACTTGATTCTCATCGTACAATTACTTAAAAGTTAAAAGCCGATGTTAGCCAAGTGTATTCACCAAGGTTTGTAAACACAATGAAAAGTTGCATTTCTTTTCTCTTAATAATGACAACTGCAGGCTGGATTGCACATTTGGTTCCAGTTTGGGTGTGGTCAGTTTAAACCAGCACGGGACAGGGAGTGGGAGGAGGGCTGGCTTAGTATCGCATCGGGGCTTCGGCTCTGTCCAAAGCAAAGCAAACAGCCACTAACAGAAACCAGACAGCAACGCAGGCCCTTCACTGCACCGGGTGGCTTTCATCACACATACACGCAAAGTCTGGCCGAGGGAGAGAGTTTGGGTTGGTGCTGTGGAAACCCCTTGTAAACCCCACAGATTTGAGAGGCTTTGGAGAAGTGAGACTAATGCCGAGTGGTCACAAGTGCCACAAGCATGATTTCTTTAACGCCACAGCGGGAAAAGTTTTATCCGTTTACTGTCTCATGAGAGCCGAGCAGCAACAGACCAGCATTGGAGGGCTGATTTGTGGAAGAACGATAAACCAGTTCACTTTGAAGCTAAAGCCACATGGCAATTATACAAAGCAAAAAAAGAAAAAAATACCTAAACTGGTGTAGAAGAATAGTTTTAACCACGTTTTTGTTTTTTTGTTTTTTGCAGAAACACAGGCTACAGCTCATTTACCAGATGTGTCACACCAGATGATTTCACAAATGGTGAAAAATGTTTCAACATTTTAAATTTGAATATGAATGAATTATTTTAGCAGAGCAACATTCAAAATAGTGACAACTAATGCAGCACTTTTGCTCATTTGTTGCAAATCTGATTTTCTATTGTAGGAGTTAACAGATTTAAGACACATAATAACATATTAGTTTAGCAAAAAAAACTAATGACCAAAAAAGACAGTTTGCTGGTGGGGGTGAACGCTACTGGGTTAAAGGGGAGATACAGAGAGCCTGTGCGACTTCTCTTTTCGATATAAGTGAGGAAATTATATGGGTTATGATTATGGGGGCTGGAGTCAGAAAATATGAGTCGACAAAAAAAGGCCTGCCTCCTGACTCAGCCGTTAATTAAATACAAGAAAATGCCTGTTGAAATTTAAAAGTCATCGAAACCCTTTAAATATGTATTTGAAGGGTTGCTTACCTGGACATATTTTGTCTTTTTTTTTTTTTTAGCGACAATCGGGTAGCCACAATATCACAAACGCGTTGTCGCCTCAAAAATATATATAACTTCGGTTGCCGACCAATTCTTCTGGGCCTCATTTTTGATAACACTTCAAATTTCCTACACACCGCATGCTGTGCCATTCGGTGGCTGCCTGGTGCATTCTTTCAGCAGGTCGGATTTTACGATACTCGTGCTTACTCTTGATTCAAACATCTGTTTGGCAATGCTGAGATTTATTTGGTCGAAGGCGGTCTCCCTGCCGGTGCATAACAGTGTTTGTTTTGTTTTTGTTTTTTGTCGCCCGTCAAGGCGGCGAGGAAAATCTTTGCCGACCGGTTTTGCAACTACATACCGCGGAGCCTACGCATCTGAACATGCCACTGAAACTATGAGGAAGGCGGTGTACCTCACGCCCTGCGAGATCCCCGGAGAGATCGCTCCAAAAAAAAAATAATAATACGCAAGGTGTTGTTTTTTTAATTTATTTTTTTATTTTGATATTTATTTTTATCCCTGCCGTGGTAACCGACCGGTTCGCCCCAGTCATGCGGCAGGAGGACGGTCTGCTCGGGGGTCTGTGGCGCTCTCTAGTGTCCCTCGTTCAGTCACATACAACCACAAGTCCAACCTTTCGCTAGAGGCGAAGCCGATGCCCACCCCCTCTCAAGATTTACGGCGAAAAGGAGTCGCCCGAACCAGAATCGGCAACAAAAACACGTCGAGGGGAGAGCGAGCCCCTCTGGACGGCGACATAAAGGGGGGGACGCATTTTTTTGGTAGCGCACGCTTGACTGGCAAAAACACGACGGCTGCTGCAGCAGCAGAGGGAGAATATCAGCGACATATGCGTCCGTGGCTTAATGAAAACTATCATGTGGCTCAAAGCCGATATAAATGCGAGCCCTCAATCGGGCAGAGTAAAAAAAAAAAAAAGTTAGACGTTGTGGGTCATTTTGATACCCCCTCCTCCTTCCCAGCAGCCACTCACTAGCTATTGTTTGGGCAACAAGCAGACACATTCCACCGTGCTCCAAAGCTCGGCCGCTGGGCAACGACTGATACGACCCTTCGTAAGCACACAACAGGGACTGGGTGGAGAATTCAACTTTTGTTAGGACTTTTTCGCGCATTTATCCGAAGGGACGTGTTCTTTGCGCCTGGTTAAAGCCGTGTCTAACTTACCACCGAAGCCTCCCGAAGGAGTTGAGCGAAACGACGACACCCAGAGCCGCTAGCTTGAAATGTGGCTAACACCAGCTAGATTCGCCGAGGAACGTGGAATCAGGCCCCCCCACCCCCAGTTTAAAGATTAAACCAAAATTTGCTCTCGGTCAGCCGAAAGTAGGTTTCAAAACTTGTCAACGAACCAGTTTCGTGGGTAGACGGAGTGCCACAGGCCGTTTCTATCCCCCTTAACCAGCGACAGAAAGTTTTTGTAATGGCACCTCAAAGTCGAGAGTGTAGTTGAACTCCGTGGAAGCTCAGCGCTAGCAACTCTCACTCTCAACTGGGCTTAAACAAACTCAGACTGGCTAGCACCGGAGTTCTAGTTTCGGTCAAATGTGCCACAGGAAGTACGAACTGGTACAACGTCTGCGGCGGACAGTAGCATCGGGGTGTATACGATGTTGTTTTGCGGGCAGGGTCGCCCGGCGAAGCGGTGCCAGGACCGGACCCCGCCGCGCCGCGGTCACGCTTTCGCCCCACAAGACGGAGCAACCACCCGCTTACCTTCGTCGAGGAGCCGTTCTAGGTGCGTGAAGATGCCACAGAGGTTTGGCAAACTGGTCATGAGCTTCTTCTCGTTTAATAACTGCATCAAATAGTCGGGACTCGGCCTCGGTCGCTCCTTCACTTCGACCTCTCCGACCATCATGTTTGCGACGAGAAGCGGGGAAGAAACCACAGCGAAAGACAGAATCCTCTTTTAGGGGAAAAAAAGAACAAAAACGAAAAACAAAAAAAAAACTTGAGGGTCCAATCCCTCGCTTCCCTCCTCCTTGTGGCGAGAAGACTGTGTAACCCCCCTTAGAAATGCAGGTCTGGTTCGTTCTTGATCTCTGCGCGGAGAAGGGACAAAAAAAGAAACCGTTATCTTCCTCCCGAACACTCGTGCGCCGTAACTCTCCTCTACGCTGTGTGCGCTCGGGGACGTGCGATTCCACCACTGTAGGCGCCAGCGTCTCTTCCACTGGAAAGGTTCCCTCCCCCTCGACGACCATTGGCCAACGGGGCTTTCATGGGACTAATTTGTCATCCAATGAGCACCCGTATGTCTGCCAGAGGGCGGTGGGCGGAGTGGCTGGCGGAGTGACGGGCAGGGACGACAGCCAATCGGTGGCGGTGTGCAGGAACGCGCACAACTGCCCTGAAGTGGTGTCAACACATTACCGGTAACTTACTTTTTTTTTTTTGCCTTTCGCTCACCGACGGCAAGCATTTCCAGTTTCCCACAATATTTCTGTTTCGCAATCCATCTGCTCTGTTCCCCAAACACTGCAACGCGAGCACATTGAGTTTGTGAGAAATGGAATTTAAAGTTGCAAGTTCTCTTTTCAAAAGAAAGTCCTCTCTTTTCTTCCATGATCCTGTTTGTCTTGTGTTGCCGTTCCTTTTCCCTCACAAAAGTTATTACTGCCACAGTGACCTGACCAAAAAAATGAGTAAAGTCTGAAATGTGACACAGGGTTATTTGAACAACGGAAGAAAGAATAACAACATAATTCCATTCTAGAAGCATGTATTAGTGTAACTGTGTGTTGATGTTCTAATCAGTGGCTTGGCTAACAGATATTTGGTTTACACTCATTCACTGTCCCAGACTATCAAGGCCAGTTTCCACAATGGTAGATTTTCATATTATTTAGGATGTCGGAACATTATTTTAAAAAAGGGCGAGGGAGTGTTACCCTGTGCATTCCATATTTGGCATGTTGCCTGTTGTTACTCAAGACTTGGGCATGTAATCTGTCTTGGGACCGATTGATCATCGTTCCACTAATCAATAGAGCCTTTTCATTGTCCTGTCCTTGGGAGGACCTTTCTACTTATCCTCTGAAGATTAACATACCTGATCAATGGAACACAAACCAGCTGCCCCCGGTTTTTCACGTCCCACTTAGTGTGAAAATAAACCACAACTGCTCCTGTTTGATTTTAACAGTTGCTGGCTGCGAGTGGCCTAACTAAATCTGAGCCCTCACCTTGGCCTCTATCCAATTTGTCCGCTTAGTGCTCGCCCACTCATATATTTGTAAAAGTGGTCCCCACGCTGGGTTCACACATGAATAAGCAGCTGCCCTCTGACCCTTTGGCTGCAGTTTGTCAACACCTTTGGTATTGAGAATATAGTTGTTAAATCGAAACCCTTAGCATTACCATAGCAATAAATTGATGTAACAAAACTAAATGTATCCCTTTGAACACATTTGATTTAATTGCCTCAAAAGTTATTGCCTACCAAGACATATGACACACTTGAAACACAGTAGCCCAGCTTTGACAGTATTTCAATATGGAGGAGAATTGATGTAGAACCATACAGATACTTAGAATCAGAGATCCAGTGTCTCTGCATTGATCAGCCTGCGTCCCAGTGTGTCACAGTTTTCAGTGCAAAGGCTGCTCTTCTAAATACTTCCTTTCTTGTCAGCAGAAGTTGTAAACCGACCAAGGCTGCTGCAGTGTAGACCACAGGTTTAAAAATAAAGATGCCGGTGCATTGTTTTATAGCTTGTTACATTTAAAGCTGCAGGTATCCAGAAAACAACCTGTTCACAATTCTTCTGCATTAAATGTTGTTTATACACACCAAACATTATGTAATTGTTTTATATGTATATATATATATATACATATATATATATATATATATATATATACATATATATATACATATATATATATATATATACATATATATATATATATAAAATCAGAATATAGAATTAGATAATAATTCAAAATGAATGAATGATTCAAAATGAGTGTGCATGAGTAGCATGCAAAACACGTTTTAGGCCCATAGAAACAACAGGGAAAAAAAATGTTTTGGCTGCAAACCCCCCCCCCACATTCCCTTTAGTGCACAAAGAAATGATTGAGACCATTTTACTTGATCTTGTTCTTCTAGCTATTTTCTTGCGGGGTTGCCACAGTGGATCATCTGTATCGCCCTGGATTGTCCCTGGACATTAAAGGTGGTGATTAAAAAAACAACAACAAACAAACAAAAACATAAGCAGGAAATTGTCACCTGTGTGCAGATGATGCAATTGACTTCATCAGAGTCACAAAGGAAGCCGAACAATGCAAGCGTCTCTGAGTTCTGCTGGGGCTTTTTTTGCCCAACTTTTGCAATCTAAATGCTAAATTCTTGCAGTTAAGTAAAGACTTGATGGCAGCACGCGATTCCTGGAATACTTATGAACAGTCAGCGAGCCTTAACCCAATAGCATGTAAATCTTTTTTATCATAGTCTTAATAATCAAGAATAATTACCATGAAACTTAGGAAAAGATGTATACACTATACATTTGGTTTAAAGGACGCGTCACATGACATTGTGTTCTTGTAACAAATTAGAACTTAATAGCCGAATATCTACTGCCCATCTGTGACACTTCAAACAGTGTGGGTTTTACATAAAGTCTTGTTTGTACCTCCACCAATTTAAGGAAAATTCATTATTAGTCCTGGCATCCCAGTGGTCTGCCGTATCAGCACGCGATCTTAAAGCAGGGACGATAAAAGATCCCTTGACGTCAAACACTGATAAGTGATGTCGGTGGATAAGAGCGGCAGAAACCCCAGTTTTCATGTGACTTAGAGATAGCTTAATTGTCCACGGTGTTGACTTTATGTTTCTTTTTTATTCCCGCTCCCTTAATCTTTAAATGCAGGCGATGCAAGAAGTCACCGGCGTCCTGCATCAAAAATAATCTGGCATTTACTTTGAGCTTTGAAAATGGGCTTAGTTCTTATCTCAGTGTTACGTCGTGGTAATTTCCTACTTTTGCTGGCGCTCGTTCATTTGACTTGGGTCACATGCGCGTGTTTGTGTTTGTGTGTGTGCCAAACAGAAACGCTGATGGGCAGGGCTATGGGAGAAGTAGATGTGGCGACAGAAGAGAGCACACCCAAACTTGAGCTGCACGCTCCGTGAGCCTGCGCGTGCCCGTGTCTTCTGAAAGCCTGAGAGCGAACAGGAAGGATATTAATCCCCCTTTTTTGCTCCCCCTGCCCTTGTGTTTTTTGTCATTTTTAATAACACGCTTTCTATTCAACAATTAATCCAATTAACAAGGATCCAGATAATTAATGAACACGCGTTTAGCCTCTTTTGAAGAGAGGCTGTTAGCTCACTCACAATAAGCTTTGAGAGCGCCCTGGGTTTTCAACTCAAAGTATGTTGAGGGAACAATGGGGTCCTCAGTAGGGGCCCCTGTAACTGGATGTAGCCTGCCTCGGGGGCCGCAGCCGCGGGAAAGTGAGTAGGAGACGGAGTCTCTGTTGCGGCAGGCCTGTCTGCGATAAGAGCTGTAGCTCTGGAGGAGGCAAACAGAAGCCCACAGGCTCTGATAACACGAAACATACACACAAACAACAACATCTCTCCCTTCTTCTTTTGACTTACTAGTTTGGGGACTGCGTCTGCGTGGTGGGAAATGCGCTGGCAGAAACTAGGCCATTTACATTTTCAGGAAGGTGTGAGCACAGCGCGAGAGGAATAAATGTCCTTCGAGCAACCCGCAGCACATACAGGGAAACACATAATGTTGCCATTATTCATTTTAACTTCTATCATAGGCACTGCATGACAAATAACCCGCTCGTGCTCGCGTGTTCATGCACCGTTGCACTCGTGCTTGTTTGTGCCGTCTCATATTGTTTGGTGGGTGTGCATTTGTTATTGTCAGTGAGCGAGCGTTATTTATTTCGTCCTGAAATCACCTGCAGTAGGGACTGTGGACAATAAGGAAGAAACGGTGGGACCCTGGAGGAGCCGTAAATTACATCTGTAAACATCACCTCATCAGTAAAAGTCATTTGTTCCACTTTCAGGGTGCTAATTTTTACAATTTAAATATATTGATAAGTCTGTAAAGATGTCAGCGTTTATCTGGAGCTCTTTTTATTCCGATGACTTTGCCTTCATAAAACCCATTAATTAGACACCGTCCCGGTGTAAGCAGCAGAGGAATTACTGCCCACAGCAGCTTACAGGTAGCATTTATAGCACAAGACACAATTTCTATGCTCACTCAGCACTTTGACGCTTGGCGAAAAACCTTTAAATGGGAACAACCGTGAAGAAGGTTGAGTTTCCTGGGTGATGACACAGGGGAAGCAGGGAGAGTTCATGTCACCGGCTGATGCTCTTTGTGCGCATTAAGGGCGCCGTGTTCGACCGACACAAAGGTAACAACGTGAGTCAGATGGTTTCACCAAGCGGTCTGGGTTGTTAAGCTAGAGCTCAGTGTAGATCATAGACAGCCGACCGGGTTCGTCCAGTTAAGAAATACCACACGCTCATTATTAACCAATCCATCATATCAACAACAAAAGAAAAAAAAAAAACGAGTCCATTTGATTTCATTCCCCACAAGCTGTAACTTGAACAACATGCATGTTTATATCTCTTCCATTTTAGATTTTCTTTACTTTCCAGCTCGTAAAGTCAGAGGCGTCAGACGGGGTCCTCCAGAGTGGATAGACTTGAGATAAAAATCTGTCACTACCCCCTCTGTAGCTACAACATTCCTGCACTTCCAATAACAATCCCACTCCTGGCACCACGGCTATTCCCTCTTACTATATTTTGTTGAAAGTTCACCTTGGGTGTTAGCGGTCTGAATGCTCCAGCGACTTTTTTTTTTATTATTTTATTTTGGCAATCCGGTAATTGAAGTGCCTGTTGGTCTGCCTGTTGTTGCTCAGACAGAGGGGGGAGGGTTTCAGATGGAAGGAGGTGTGACAGCTGGAGCCATTTTGGTGATGGAAGACTGATGGGAAAACGTCACTTCCAACGTCCCAACGCCAACCTGCTCATCGTCAATCAACGCGTTTGGGGTTTTGGGGGGTGGGGTAGGGAGCTGCACCCAACCCGAAAAGAATAACACGTTTTACAGCGAGGGGGCACTTGAACGGGGAGGAAAAAAACAGGTTTCGCCCTCTCCCCCCTCCCTCCTCGCCGTGTGGAGAGCAACGCCGGTGTCAATAAGGCTTAAAGGAGTCTTGCTGATGCTACATCTGTCCCTGCCAATTGTTAACAGCGTGGCTCCGTTTCCGCCTTGAGTGAAGATGGCCCAGTTTGTTTATTTGCCCGTTTCCCTTTTTTGTGCACACCTGCCAGCGACGTAGCAGGGAGAGAAACGAGTGTTTGTGAGCGATAAGACCTGTAGGAGAGGAAGAAGAGGGAGGGGGGAAAAAAGTGGGAGAAGGAGAGTGGCTGAGAGAGTCCGTGTCCGTGTGGACAACACCGGGATCAGGACAAGCACACAACAAAAAAAAGAAGGAAAAAAAGGAAAAAAAGAATCACAGCTAAGGGGCCGCACAGGAAGAGTAAATCAAGATGCAGGATTTTAGCGGACGCTGTTAATAATTTAAGGTCAGATCTGCAGCGGACCGCACAGCGGAGATAAACAGAATATGATATCAGGCTTTAAAGAGGTTTTAGTATCCCCACACTCTGGAATTAAGCCTGTAAAAAACAGACACCTGGCATATGGAGAGGCAGACAGATAAATCTCCATTGTGCCGCCGTGTCTCGCACATGCTCACTGGCACCCCGGATGAGCGCCGAGTCCGCCGGGCAGACGTTGAACAAGACAAATCATTCCCCGGGGAGCATTTATTTCTGTTGCACTGCACAATCCCCCTCATTGCTGGTCCTAACAATCTGCCTTTCGAGACCGCAGCGGCGGAATAAGAGAGACAGCTCAGCACAAGGAAGGACACGAGAGAGAGAGGGGGAGAGACAGAGAGAGAGAGAGAAAGGGGAAGGAAGTGATAAAGGGGAAGACAGATGAAGACATCCTGACCGTTTAATAAATTCAGCACTGTACGCGGGGAGGGGTGCAACATGTGAGGCAGAACGCAACTTGTGTGACCTGCACGGAGGAATTATTTGATTTGCGACACGCAAAGCATTTCACATTTAGCTCGTTAGCTCCTGATAAGAGAGCGTCGCTATATCACGACGTGTCGCTTGTCACCTCGAGTTTCTTCTTAGTTTATTTATTTATTTATTTATTTTTGTTCCTCTTGTGAGAAGAAAAACAACAGAGAAGTGATGAAGTGTCCCTCCCACCTTCTCTGTTGTCTCTTATTTCCGCTCTCTGCAGCTGACTGCTCCTAAATCTCGGCCCCTTTCGAGCTGCTCGACAGCTCCCTCCGCCTGGTAGCGCGACATCCCAGCTTCCCAGCATCCGTCCCTCCGTCCTGACGGGGCCCACACAGCTGCCATCTCTCTCGGCCCCCGTCCACAGGTCCGTCCCCCGGCTGTAGCCGAGCATCGGCCTCGATTGGCCGCGCTCGCTCCTCGAGCCCGTCGTGCAACCGCAAGCGCTTTTGCTTACGACGCCGCCGTCTTCCCTCTTCAGTGATTGCCTCACTCAGCTGCGCCTCGACTTTCCACAAGCTCTCTTTCCTCCTCTCGGCCGGCGGAACACCGTCGGCCGCCTTTGTGTGGATTTTGTTTGCGCAGCTCGCCGCCTTACAAAAAAAGCCTTTGTTGGCCTGCCACTGCCATGATGCGGTGAGAGGGAGATGCACAAGGACAAACTTGAGCTCCGTGGAGCCGGCTTCTCAAGGGAAGAGGCTGTCCTCCCCGGAGATGACGGCTGCAACCTGAAGGCTGGAACGGCGCGAGCCAGACACGCATGTAAACACTTGTCTGTGCGCTTGACTGTGCTGATCTGCGAGGCCGCAATGCGCGCGGTGCATAAATCGTCCCGCATTGGTGCCAGAGCCTCGAGTTTCCATCAGTGGAGTGGCTTGCATGTCTTCACTCGGCGGGGACTTATTGCCGGCTGCAGGGCAGCGGCAGCTGCTGTGAGTGACTGGGCTAAGCTAATAATAACCCAGGGGGGGCCACTGTCGTCTAGGGTTGACCCTCGGAGTCCAGTTGCAATCGAGAGTGAGGGTTAGGCCAGGTCAAGAATTAGAAGAGACTATTTCGCTCCTGCGCGGGTGCGGGCAGGTGTGCGGAGCTGTTTTGCACTGGATAGGTAATAACACCACACAAAGACAACTCCTAGCATAGCAAAAAAGAAAGAAAGATTGTGGGGAAAAACGTGCCCATAGGGCTCGGGAGACTTTCAAAAAACGTATTGTCAACATTTTCACCTTAAGTCCACAAAGGGGGTGGTGGTAGGTAAAATATACTAACAATATGAATCAGAATTACGCACGATTTCATCAGGAGGAGAGTAATGCAAGGTTATGCAGAGGTTATTGATACGCCATGTTTGGGAGGGCAGCCAAACTGATTTTGAGCCACAGGGCCCAAATTTCCAGGTCAATTAAAGGGTTTTTGTGATGTCATTGGCCCCCTTGGTGGCCCACTTTAAGGGGCCTAACCAGTCTGTGTGTGGAACACTTTTTCTCCTTAGAGCCGTTTCCTTCAGGGGTGGCCACAGCCAATCACCTTTCTCCATCTCACCCCCGTCCTCTGCACTCTCTTCTCTCACACACAACTACCTTCACATCCTCTTTTACTGCATCCATAAATCTTCCTCTCTGCTCTTCCTCACAGCCTCCTGGTTGCCAGCTCCAACCTCAGCAGCCTTCAAGATATATTCACTGTCCCTCCTCCGTACATCGGTGCAGCCTCTTCTCCAAAACAGACCTCTGTCGCAGACGTGACACAAAACAAGAAAAAGGGTGACATAAAATGGCGGTCATGACCAATTGCAACCAAAATTCTATCATGCATATCTTGCAACTCCTTGAAGAATAGATTCAGAGACATGAAAAAAAAAAAAAGATTCAAAAAAACCCTTCTCTGAAAATAATAATGTGACTTTATCTGTGACAGATATAATCTGCTGTGGTGAAGTAGAGCATGGTGTTATAACCTGTGCTCGATGACTGGAGGAAATGCACTGAATAGAAGGCAATTTATTTTCTCGTGTATGTCGGGGCGGCTGCAGTCACAAAATGATCAATTGCTCATTACGAGCAATTTCGGGGGAAAGGGCCAGAATATGATGATAGGGACAATTTCTCCGCCATGCTACATTTGTTTTTGAACCCCCCCCCCCGCCAACGCACACCCTCCCCCCGTTTATTTCTAATCCCTGTCCGAGCACAGGAGGTGAAATGAGGGAGAAATTCAAGCAATGTCATGCTCAAGTCTTTCTGGCCGGTAGCTCTGGCGCGAGCGAGCGCCGACGCCTTTGATAGGCCAAATAACCCCATTGGCTCCCTCCATTCCTCTTCATTTCACACTTCACTCTATTACTTGCATGAGCAATTACAGCTCGGTGTTGTCGTTGGCTATTGTCGCCTTTATCGTGCGCGCGTGTTTACGTACGCGTGCCGCTCTTTATTGGCAGCCGTAGTCCTCGCCGCTCATTTCCAGCCCGCCACCTTTCTTTTACGAGCTTCCCTGGGTCCCCGCAGAGGTCGACGCGGACACAATTTGGCATTTAATGCACATTAGCGGCCATGATGTGACCTAACTGAGCCAAAGCAATCACGCTACCTGGCGCTGTAAGTGCAAAGAAGCGAACTCTGGGCAGCCACTCAACATTACAGCCCGAGAGTGCTATCTTAAACCCCAAAAGGGCCAGGACCAGCAAATGCGGAGCTCTAAGTGAAATTCCTCATTAGCCCTGTTAATGGTGATGCATTTTGAAGCTAACACGAGCGTTTGACATTTTTCCCCCTGTTTTTCTATTCTCACAGTGTCCTTCAAATCTCAGAACTCTGCTCTCTCACCTAGCTAGCTGCTAGCCCGTGGCTGAGTAAAATTGGACAGGTGAGGCGGGACAGTGAGACCGCCCTGCTCAGCGCTGCGGGCTGTTAGCGCCTCGGCCGGAGTTGGACTCCATTTTTAATAACTAGTTCATGAGTCCGTGCCGTCAGTAGGTTTGTTTCATTCGGCAGCTGCACTTAAAAGGGGAAATTTGCTGCGGCACCACAGCACAGCTCCTCTGGCTGCCAGTATCAAATAGCACAGCCGGGCTCATCGGCGTGGAACGGCTTTTTTAGCAACCGAGGTTGAAATATGAGGATTATGAACCTGTCGTTGGAGTCGAGTGTGGAATCCTCCACTGGTTTGAATAGTTGCATTTGTTGGAGACGTGAATTACGGCGAGAGAAGGCACAAGTGTCCCGTGAGTGTCAGAAATCAATTACGCTGTCTTTCCTCTGCAGCTTGCGGGATTGTGTACTCTGTGTGCTGGTGCTGTCTTGGGTCCTAGTGTGGGAAATACAGCTCCTGAAACCTGCGCGTCTGAGGGGTAAATGTCACTCTGACTTCATTGCACTCCTTTTAAAAACAGTGAAACACAACGCTGGGGGGCTGTTTCCTACTTTTAATAAGCAATATTGAGAGCGTTTATATAGGTACAAAAAAAAAAAAAAAACATGTCACAAACGAGCTTAACAAGCTCACCCTCCCCACTCAGATCACCTGGGGAAGTTACATTCACGGCATGTTAACCAAGTGTGTGCCTCCTCATTGTGTGTGTGTGTGTAGGAATGCTGCTGGTCGTCATTCCCCGCATGTTTCGACAGGCTCCGTCTCCAGCTGGGCTAGTGACAGAATGGGTACAAGTGACACAGTACAAAACAAAACAGCGGAGCAGCTGGGGACGGAGGCAGTTGTACAGCAGGACAAAACAAAGTGCAGGTGTACGACTCAAGGCTGAGACATAGAGAGCAGCGACTGCACCACTGAATGTTCCGGCCCCTTCTTCGAGATGCATCGGCCTTCAGATCTCTGTCCTGCACTTGGCAGCTGTGTTAAAGCGTCCCGCCGAGGTTTAACAGAAATTCTTTCAATATACCAGGCTAAGCAACACAAATGACCTCAACGATCAGAGATCAGAACATTGTGAGAAGTCGTCACATTCATTTTCGTCTTCCGTACGCCTTTTTTTCCCTGTGTGTTTTATTTTTTTTTTTTTTGCGTTTTTGAATATTTCTCAGAACCACTTTCACGCGGCACAGATGATCTTACACCTTTGAAGGTCTGCCGGGCCCCATGCAATGACCTGGAGGCTCTTGAGTTTGACATGATCTACTTCTACAATTAAATTCACAAAAACAGGGTAGAGACAGCAGGTATGTATCCAACACTTGTATATTTAATAAGGTTATTACACGATTACACTTTTAGTGATTATTCCTGGACACAGGCAGAAGAAGATGAGCAACTTGGGTTTTGTCTGTGTTTAGATTTACAGAAGGGAAAATGTTGGTGTGGTATAGAAGTAGGAGGAGGTGTTTAAGGTTTGTAAGCCACTTTCTGATCTCTCAGTTGAGCATACAGGACTCATAGGTGGGCACCATGTATTTGATATTTATGAAGGCGTCTTCTCCCCCGTAGCGCTCAAACATCTCCAGAGTCTCCTGGATCAGGTCGCCGATGTTCTCCCTCCTGTGCTGGCTGTAGTCGATGCCGTCTCCGGTGTTAACTGGGGGAGAAAACAGGTAGGATGCCATCAGCGTGGGTCAACTGTGGTCATTCCGCAATCTACAGCCGGGAAATGCCATCTTTCCGTCTGATTTCAAAAACCAGGAAAAGGATGGGCTGGATTTATTTTCGTCCTCTCATGGGTTGGGGAGGCAGTGGGGACCGAGGAGTTTTTAACTGTTGTGGCTGAAAGTTTAATGAGGCGGCCTGCCGAGAGATGGAGCAGCGCAAAGGACAGCCAAGTTAGTGACGGCTGCGCTCCTGCACACCGCTGGCTTGATGCACACGAGGAATGGGCACTGACCTGGAGTCGTACAGGTAGGTGTGTGTATTTGTGTGTGTGTGTGTGTGTGTGTGTGTGTGTTTGTCTGCATACGTGTGTGCCTTTGCATGAAATTGCACCACAATAACAAATCTGCTTTAGAGAATAAGCCCAGGATTAAATTGTGCAAAGTGAATCTTGTTTGTGCGTCACAATATATCTGAAACCGACAAATTACTGCAGCACACAAATAACAATTTATCTATCAAGCCGCGTCGCCCCCCCTTCCGCTGGGACGCACAAAAGCAATCCAGACAAACCTGCCACTAGGACTAAACTGAGCATTATCACCATTATTGGCCCCGGTCTGGGATTTCCCGATGCTGTGCGTTGGCTATAAAGGAGCAAAACAGGTGATTCCCGCCCCTCAGTCTAACCGGCGGGTCGGTCATGAGCTCCGCTGTTGAATTAATCATGGAACAACCGGCCTCCTCCTTCCACATTTTAGCCTTAAAATGGACATCGGCTCGGCAGAAATAGCAAAAAAAACTACAAAAGGGCGAGGAAGAGGAAAAGGGAAGAGTGTATGGTGAAGAGCACTTGTGATGTGAAAAATTAACAGCAGCACTTTAATGGGAACCCCTTCAGCTCCCTTCGTTCACGAGAAGGACACATTAAAACCTCTCTCCCACTTCTCCCTCACACTCCATCCTCTCTTCTCCCTCAGCCTCTTCTAATCTCTCATCTTCCATGACAGACTGAGCCGTCCCCGTCGCTTCTCCCGCCTCTCCACCCGTGCGTGGCCTCCTCATTAAAACACAAAGAGAGCCAGGCCTATAAAGTGGGCTGTTAAGCAGTAACACGTCTATGATCTCAGTCTGCTGCACTTGCTTCCTGCTCTGGATTTTTCCCTCCCGTTTTACATGAAAGCGACAGGGGAGAATCCTCTGGCTGCGCTTTGACCGCTGCTTAGCCTTGATGCAGTGCAACTTTTACAGCGCTGGCTTCATTTGCACGCCTCTTTATCCCTTCCCCCATACACACACACACACACACACACACACACACACACACACACACACACACACACATTACAAACACAACAACAATGGCTGTGCCCATCCAGGACGCCCAGCTCTTCCCATGCGCTTTACTCCTGTCCGCACCCTACTAGTCAGTGAAATCCTAAACGCAACCATCTGGGGCAATAAAAAGAAAGGCCGTGGCAATTGGGGAGGAGTGACGCACACAGCGTGGTGTGGTGTCTAGCTGGGGCGGGAGGGCGGTGCAGAAAAGCAAAGTGACAGGAGTCAGCAGCCGAGTCGCTATTCCAGCTGTGCGCCGTGTGCCTGTGAGCATGCATGCGTGATGTCGGCAGGTTAAAAAGCCAAGCCAGCGGAGAGACCGCTCCTATCCCCCTGTTAGGGTGGAAATGAGCAGCCGAAGCCGGCCCCAGAGGGAGAGCTTGGCCTTCAGACTGAAGAAGGTGGGGTGCTTGGGAAAAGGTGCAGCTTTTGGAGGCTGCAGAGCTGAGATCCACTTACTGGGGCCGGGAGGGGGCCAGCAAGGAGGTCCTGCAAGGGGGGAATTGTCGCTGCTGCTGCTTTTGCTGCTGCTGCTGCTGCTCTCAGACTTGCAGCCCTTCAAAGTGCATTTCTATGGCAGAGCTGTTGGGAGGCCAGCGGCATCAAACGGAAGAGGCCAGAGGAATTTGCAACGATCCTCAATATTTAAAGAACGAAAAAGTGAGAAGTGAGTGAGAAGTGTATTTAAGGGGAGTGGGGGAAGACGAACGGTGTGTGTGTGCATTTGTGTGTGTGTGTGTGTGTGTGTGTGTGTGTGTGTGTGTGTGTGTGTGTGTGTGTGTGTGTGTTGGGGGAGGGGCGGGGGGTTAAAAGCCGCCCCTGTAAATGTCCTTCAGCAAAATAACTTCTCCATTTTGCTTCTTCTTCTTCTTCTTCTTCCTCTTCTTCTTCTTTTTTTGGCTCTCCTATCTTTTTTCCTCCTTTCTGTCTGCCTTCAGCAATATCCGCAACCCTGGGCAGACGGAGGAGAGGGCCAAAAAAAGAAAAAAAAAATCTTTAAAAACAATAATAATAAAAAAAAAAATCCCATCCTGTGAACACAAAGAAAAAGGGGGCCTTGGCAGGAGCTGACCGTCTGATCTTCTGAGGAAGAGGAAGGGTCGATACAGACGCAGACTGGGGTGGGCTGGGGCGGGGGAGGGATGGAGCGGAGTCTGGGACTGTCAGTGGCGTGACATTTGGTACGCTGGAGACGGTGGAGGAAAAGGAGGAGCTGTGGCTTTCAAGCCAAATCTATGCCAGTAGAAAAATTCAAATCTATCTATCTATCTATCTATCTATCTATCTATCTATCTATCTATCTATCTATCTGTCCGTTTATATATCTATCCTTTAAAAATCACCCTGGTTGTAATGCCTGCAAAGCCAAACAGCAGACCTGCTCTAAACTCCAAACAGCTGCAACCTTCCTCCTCCTCCTCCTTGTCCTCCTCCTCCTCCTCCTCCACCCAGATCTGACTCCATCCACTATTCCCCACAGTCCTAAACAACCTGTCTTCCCACATCAAGCTGAAGACAGGGAATCACAGATGCATGCAGCGCTCAGAGGTTCCTCCAGACTTATTTACAGTGAATCGTTCAGGGGTGGGTTGGGGGGAGTTGACGTTTACTTGGCCCGGCTGTAACAGAACCTCCAGATTTTCTGACCGAGGCTGCCGTCGCGTTCTGCGCCCGTCGTTTAGCTTTAATCCTCCTGCCGCCACCAGGCACCGGGCGCAGGGCTGCCGCGGCTTTAGAGCGTTTGGCTAAAAATTCCAAGGCCGACTGAAGGTAATATCAACACACCTGCCATTGTTTCTAATCAACCTACTTGTGGAAGTTTCTTAGCAGGAAGCTAAAGCGGCTTACGCTGGAGGCCCCCCTGCCTCCTCTAACACAATGGCTGTTTGATGAGAGCGGCTTCACGCAGGGAGGGGGAGGGGGAGGGGGGGGAATCAATGAGTGTGAGTCGCATTGAACACACTATTATGACTTTGGTCCTGCTAAAAATGGAAATGAAAAAAAAAAAAATGATAGTTCAACATGGAGAGGTTTAAGTTTCCAGCTCACGGTGTGTATAGGTGAACCATGTCGATGTAGCTGAAGGTATGAGTGTGTTTGTTTCCATTGTTTTTCAACCCACGCAACAAAAATCATCTTTTCATCGTAAATCATCATTTGTGTGGAGCCTTATCAGACAATTCGGCTCCTATTTGGTTGTAATCTAACAGCAAAATTATGTCTGCATATATATTTATATATGTACATACAGGATGTACCACAGGATTTTTCTTGTCTATTTATCAGGTTTTTGCGCTGATAGAAACCTGCGAGCTCTGCAGCTGTTAAGTACCGTCTGGATGTATGGACGCCATGTGTGGGCCTGGCAGTGAGGACAGAGCTATGGAGGAGAAGTGCGGTGGCGGAGCGAGCGTGGGACAGAGGGAGTGTAGGTGTGAGAAGGTGTTGGGGAGTGTATGGGGCCACCAGAGGGGAAGGGGAGGAGGCTCCGCGCCTAACAGCAGGGCTCTAATTAAAAGGGCCTCACAGTTGGGCACCAGGCAAGCCTTTCATAAAGAGACACGTGGCAGAAAGGTTGCAAAGACCAGGTGTGTGTGTGTGTGTGTGTGTGTGTGTGTGTGTGTGTGTGTGTGTGTGCGTTTGAGGAAGAGAAACACAGACAGATAGAATGTTTGTGTGAGTGTTTGCACCTAATGACAGGTGCATGTGGTGCCCATGCAGTTATCATCTGCATGTTGCTGCATCTGCAAGACTTGTGCACGTGGAGGATAAACAATGACACTTGCACACACATGCAGCAGATGCACAAAGACGCCTGCGCATAATAAATGCATGTGAAATAACAGACAAAAGCGCTGTGATTTCTGGTTGCAAAGCGTCCCTGCAACAAGCCAAGGATTCAAAGCTGCGAGTCGCAGTTGAGAGGACGCCACCGGTTCTTTCACAAGTGCTATTGGCACTTTTATATCGTCTTTGTACCAGGCATGCAAGAATCACATATTTCTGCGTCCGAGTGGAATTCTTCAGTTCTCTTTTGGCCTGCGTGGCAAGTGCACAGAAGTACACCTCCACTCCCCCCCCCCCCCACACACACACACAAATGTGAAAACTCCAATAAAGAACCAACAACTTTCCAGTTTTACTCAAATGCAGCACAACTGCTTCCACGCATTCTGGTATTTCCTTTTCCTGAGGTCCGGCCCCCTTTTCCCCCAGTGGATAAGCCGGGGGCTGAGAGACTGAACAGCTGCGCGCACACACACACGCATGCACGCACACACACACGCATACACATTCCATCTCAATTTTTGTGTGTAATCAATACGGGCATTAACACGGTTACACAGTAAGAGACAATGACCACTACAGCTCCAGCCGCATCGCAGCACGCACGCGCGCACATACACACACGCGCTCGCACAAGCACACGGATGCATACCTGCACATACACAGGCCGAGCTTATGAGCAGAAGCGAAACAATAGTCCTGCGGCCAGCGGTAGTTTATTAAACCCCCGACTCAGACGCCAGACGTCTCCGCGCTGCTCGTGCTCACTGGAGTCTAACCTTTGCTGTAGGTCAGTGATCTCATTTTCCACGTGTTCAGCCCTGTCCAGCGGCGCCCGGTCGACGGGCAGGCTGCAGCGCAGTGCCATTTCAACTTGCTGAAAGTTGGACATCAGCAAAGCGGAATGGCCGGGAGGGAGGGAAGTGCGCCAAGGTCAGGCGGCGCACAAAGCGAGCGCGGACGGACGTGCGGACGAGGCGGAGGCCGAAAGAGGTGCGACCCGCCGAGCGCTCGCCTCGGCAAAACATGGAGGCGACGCTGTGAGGTTTCAATTGATCAAGGCTCACACTGGTTTACATCTGCGTATAGGCAGAGGGGAACTGAATTCCATACCTGCACGAAATCGTGCCCTGTCTCCGGCTAATCTCGTCTCAGAGATCCCTGACTGCGGGAGGGATTCGGAGGCTCCACTGAGGCGAAAGGAAGAGAATCACTCCTCCGTGCCTCACAAAACTCTCCTCTTGCTCATTTCTTTTTCAATTAGCCAACTAGACCTAGCCATGACCGAGAGCAATATCAGTTTGCGCCGTTTAGTCATGGTATTAATGTACAAAGAGAGCACGTCTAAGAAGATGGATCAATGCTATTTTCCGAGCTGTTACCATGTCCATTATTGTTTCAATTACCAGCGCTCAGATAATGGTTATCCCCGTCCCATCTCATCCAGTCGCACCCTATCTGCCAGTCGGCCTCGGTGTGCTCGTCGCAGCTCCAGAGGAGACTCTTGTCATCATGCACTCAGTGGTTTAGAGGCCCGAATGGGCTGCAAAGTTTGACAGTCAATCTTCATCCAAAGTTGCATTTTCACCTATTTAATCATCCACCACTGTGTTGATGGAGGCTTTGGGAACACTCTTAAATCCACCAAATGTTTGCGGAGTTGCACAGAGGAAAGACATTCCACTGGATGCCAGCACAGTCCTGCAAAACAAATCCTGTATTCTAATACAAAAACAAAAAAGAATTGTTGGCCACAATATCGTCCTGGACCCTGGCAAAATCCTTTGAGACAAATTGGATGGACTAACCGGGTAGACAATATGGAAACACGTTAGACTTGCCTTCTTTTTTATGTTGAGTGCTTGACCACAATAGACCTCCACTGGTTTCCACTGGTGAAAAACTCAAGTGCATTAGAAAATGATGCCAGAGGCCCCAATGACATAGAACAATTGTGGTGAGAACTACCCCTTTAATATAATCTGGAGTGCCTGGAAGTCCCATCATCCCAGCTATGAGTGAAGTGAATGCTTTTGTATTCGGGTACAGACAGCGCACCAAAGTCTGGAAGGAGAATCTGAAAGTCTTTTTCAACTGTCTTTCACATCAAAGCACCAAAGTTTTAATGAAACACTTGATCCTGACATAGCAAACATTCTTTTTGTTCTCCTCTGTTACCCCCAAATCTGAAGATATCTTGGATGGAAAGCCTTGAAACTATCGGCATTTTTTATTTATTTTTTCGTGTTTGATTTTCTTTGTTAAACACAAATCAGTGTAAAAACAAGAGAAAGCTAATCAAAGCGTTGGACAGTGCAGCCTCTCCTCAGAGGACCTAGCCTTTCCCTCTCTGCCTGTCCTGAGCCTCCCTCGCTGGGAGGAGGTTGTCAGTACTGTCTGGCGCTAGTCAATGCCGTCAGATGCGATCTCATTACGGCAACTTACCTCGGGGTTAGCAGTAGGCCGCTGGCTAGGCACAAAATCGATCCGCACCAGGGACAGGCGCTGAAGGCCGCACAAGCCAAACAAGAGCTGCACTTTGAAGAGCAAAGTCCTGCTAATACAGGTGTGGGCACACAACATGTGTACAGAAAAGCCCCCAAAAGCAGCTTGTGATGGGCCAAGTGAAGTGGCTGCGGATTAGCGTCTCTCACATGAAAGAGAAAGTCCCGAAATATTTTTCCAACTCAAAGCCCCACTATTTTCATTCTTAAACGGCACTGCTGCTATGGATACGCTGCTATTAGCATTTTATTGTAATTATTGAAATAGCTTAAACTGCAATTGTTGTAACTTTAAACAGAGGTGGGGCTATAGTGGTAAAAATAAAAGAAAGAAAGATGGGTTGGTAAACACATAATTGCAAGGCTGGCGTTTAGAGATTTGATTGAAACATTTACCCTAATTTATTCTATCTGCATGAACGTGCAGCACTTTGGCTAGCCTGGAAGCAGAACCGGGATTTTTTTTTTTTTTTAATGTGCTCTCTGGGTAAAGTTGAGACTTTAATCGTTTCCAGAATGCCGGAAACACCCGGACCGCCGCGCCGAAGCATTACATCATGTGGTTCCAAGGCCTCAGCCTGTAGCCCATGGCCCACAGGTTTCATCAGACAACATCTAGTATCAGCCGTGTCTCATTACATGGAGCTGATGAATGTTTACACGGGGCTGACATCAGAAAGCGTGTCTTTCCCCCGCTTAACAGGTTTGACACATATCCAATAAGCATTGCCTCACCCTTACACATGTTTGCCTGAAAATGTCAGGATGCCTCTCGCCCGTCACATCTTTGCATTGGGAGGCATCAAATGAGAGGCTGTCAAGAACAATAAATAACAAGGAGACGGATGATTTTTTTTTTCTTTTCTTTTTTTTTTTTAAAATTCCAATGCTGGGTGTCTAGTAACCTTCGGTGCCAGAAGCTAACGGTGGGGAAATTAGTATTCGCGGCAAACAGCTTGGCTGCAGTACCTTCTGCTCTGATAGCAGGTGTGCATACGTGGGGGATGCCGGCGCCTTCATCAGGCTTCTCCTCGGCCCGTCTTCTAATTTACACATCCTAATGGAGGTGGAGACCATGTGTTTAAGGTGGGCAACTCCCGCTTTGCCTCTTTGCCTTGTTGTAGCTTTGCTTGCCGAGAACAAAAGGGAGGCTTTCGAATACCTTGTTGAAGCGTGCTGTCGAATCCACACAGTGCTATTACAATTCATGATAGTCTAGTCTTTCGACTATAGAATAATTGTGAAGATTAATGTAATGCCGAGTTAATGTCCTGTGGAAACGAGAGGTGCAGAAACAAAAGTGTTTCTTCTGACGGACAAACTTTCCAAAATGCTGCTGGGGATGAATTTAATTAGACTCCAGCAAATAAAAAAAGGTACACTGGCATCCCACTTCCTCCCTGATCTCTTATGTACAAAATCAAAAAGGCGTGCCTAAAAAAAAATCAATTTAAAATCCAATAATCCTGGCATATTACTTTGACATAATCTGGTTTCCTTTTAATTTGATGAAGTAATGTTTCTTAATGGGTCGTGACGGGTCTTTTTCTGCACCCATTTTGTTTTCGCTATGCCCGAAAAACGTACATTGACAGCAAGTTAACGCGAGGCAGCTTAAAGGGACAGTTCGCTCAAAATTGACTTTTGGCATTCTCCCATTTTTCAGAAATGTTCTAGACATTCAGGGAGGTAAAATGATTGCACCCAATGACAATCTACAGTAAAGAGTGCAGCTGCTATCCATAAATCAGCTAATAATTGATTTTGATGAGCCTGTTATAAGTCAGACCGACTAAGTTCTCTTGGACACGGGATCACTGTGGTACAGACATTTTTTTTTATTTTTTATTCTTTGGTCTTTTTTTTTTTTTTTTTCAGTCTTTGGCTTTCAAAAAGGTAAAGTGATTAGAAAATGTCACCAGAGCCTCCAATTACAGTTTAAGTGCACTGCTCCTTTAGAAGGTGACTGCAGTTTGAACTGGAGCAGTCTTAAAAAGAAAAAGGTCAGATGTTTTAAATGTACCCTGGCAAGCTGGAGGCAGACCTACCTAAAAGGATAAAATGCACCACCGAAGGTGGAACGGCCTGGGCAACAAAGGGAGGAATGGAATCAGAGGAATGACAAGACGGACCGCACACAGACGGAAAGTCATGTGGGACTCAGGTGGAAAAGAAGACAAGGATGGATGGAGAGGGGAAGAGAGAAGAGTGACGGGGAGAGACGGCGGAGAGGAGGGTGGGGGGGGGGGGTGGGTGGATTCAAAGAGCGCCTTCCATTTGTCCTCTCCGCTCGTCGCGAGAAGAACATTTGAAGTGACATACTAATTTAAGTCAGCGACAAATCAAAGTCCATCAGCGGATATTCCCCTAAAGCACGGTGAGTATCCACTCTCCACTTCACACTCGGAGGAAACGGCGAGTGTGGTTTTAAACTTCAAGGCCAGGGTGGCGTTAGCGCCTCTCGCCCAAAAAACTGCGTCATTACAGCACTGCGTAAAAAAATAAAAAACAAAAAAAAGACCACACGCACAGGTGCCTCAGTGTGTGTATGTATGCCAGCACACACACACACACACACACACACACACACACACACACACACACACACACACACACACACACACACATAATGTTCGAGCTGTTGTGCCTATAGGCAGTGATGGGCTGGGTGCTGGAAGGGAAAAAAATCAAATTACTTTAGTCTTTATAACCATTTTAGCCTTGGAAGCCACCATCGGTGGAAGGACACGCACACAGACACACACACACACACACACACACACAGGGACGGACGGTGAGCGGTCCAGCCCTTCCATTAGCCTAATGAAGTGGCTCTCTAAGATGGATGACATGACATCACCTCCACCACCAATCACAATATCACCCCTAAAAAACCTTCCACTAAAAGCCCCCGCCCTCCTCTTCCCCCCTCCCTCACCAACCCCCACACGGCTGGCCCCACCCGACCCCACCCCAACGGCATACTGCGCCAAATGGGCGATGAGCGTTCCGGGCTCCTCGCAGCACTTTTATTGGCCCCGTTATTTATCTCTCGAATGCAATTGGCCAGAGTGGATGCCTATGGATGAAAAGGGACCGGTAAATCACGAGGGTTTTGTGTGTGTGTGTGTGTGTGTGTGTGTGTGTGTGTGTGTGTGTGTGATTAAAACAACTTTGGCTCAAAGGATGACAATGGCACCGAGAGGACGGCAGTCTGTCTGCAGTCGCGGCGTAGAGGTTGGAGGTGGGCGCAGCAGTTCCACGATGGACAATAACAGACCGCAACTGCACATGCAACTCACAAAACAACAGCAACAACAACAACAACAACAACAACAACAACAGCCTTTTCATTTTCCTTCACTTTGAACCAGTGAGCCATGAAGCCGCTCCTCATGACATCTGAACATGCGAGCGCCGACTCGCTCATGTGATCGGAATGTTAGGTGGCGGTGTGACGGAGGTTTCCGTGAGCAGAAGGAACCCTCGCTTCCTCTGGCATGCCCCTTGTGACTGCCACGGCATTCTCCACGCTCATGTGAGAAGATGCATTTAGCCCCGTGGGCGAGTGTGGGAAGTTGTTTTTTGAGACTCGGGGTCTTGGCCTCCTTCCTCCGCCCTGCCCTCGATGACACACGTTTGTGTGCACGGACGGGTGCAGGTACGGGCTCCCGTAAACAGCCCCGAGTTTCACGGCTCGGTCGCGCTTTACGAGCGTGCTGGTCCTTTAAAGCTCGAGTGTTTAAGTGTGGCATTTACATAAAACCTGCAGAGGTGTCCGCCGTAAGCCGGGCTTACCGCTTCTGTCTGTCATTTCACCTGAATCGCCAGGTTCCCCGCTAATTTTTTTTAGGAGTCCCGTTTTCAAACATGCTGCCGTCAAGCGGCCATTGAAAAGCTGCGGCCGCCTCCAGCGGCTCCGAGAGTGCGAACTGTGAGTCGACAAAATCCTGGCTGCCCAAGTGCAGGGCGTCCGAATCCACAAAGTCATACTCGGTTTCAATGTCAATTTGGCTTTTCCTCTTTTGTTATCACTGGGCTTTGCACTGGCCAACGTTTTGGGCCTCCTGCCAGCTCTCTTCATTTCAGCTTTTATTAGTTTTTCTTTTTCTTTTTTTCCCTCCTCCGTGGAGAAAGGAAGCGCGTGACTAGGGAGGAAAACAACAAATACAACAACAACATAAAGCATGGAAAACAGGCTTAGCCGCAAAGCTGCCCAGGCAAGACGACACTCGCGCATGTCGCGGGTCGCCGTCGCAATGATTTGGGCCATTATTTGCAGGTTAGCGAAGGTCCAAACAGAGGCGGCAAAGGAAAGCGGGAGTGAGAAGGGAAAAAGAAAAGAGTGTCGGCACCGCGGAGGGAGGCCGGGGGTGGGAGGAGGGAGATATGCTGGGACAGCAGTACCACCCCGATGTGAGTCATAGGACATACTGTCAGCAGACATCCAACATCACACACTGACTCATTAGGCTGGAGGAGAGGAGATGACAACAGTGGCCATGATCAAGGAGAATGGAAGACGCACATTACAGCGAGACAGACAGAGAGGACGCAGCCGGCGTCAGCACTTATGATGGCACGGAAAGTTTACGGGCCTGTACAGTACACAGGCAGCAGCTTTTATGTTTTCCCCCTACCCTATCAGATCAGGGGTGCTCCATTTCTGCAAGTAATCCACCACACTTTTATTTTCGCACTCCAACTGGAAGGGGGGAAAAAATGAAAGAAAAACAATAAATTTCTTTTAGGTTTTTTTTTTATTTTTATTTATTTTTATTTTTTAAATAACAGCTATAGATGTATAGCCCTATAGACAGCAGCCAGCTGCTGTCCCAAAAGCTGCTGAATCAGCCTCATCTCAACTGTCACAATATAATATTAAATGTAACATTAATTTTCCACGTGAAAGTCAAATAACTTTTGACAAAACTTTTTGGAAGTGGCTATTAAAATCTGTTGCGCCAACATTGAAACAGATATAAGCCTTTTTTTTTTTTTTTTTTTTTTTACTGTGAACTCCGATATATTACTAAAATTAACTATGGTGGGTGAGATTAAACTGCTGAATGGAGACTTAAATTAAATTCTTGGCCACAGTACTCACAGCTCCTTTGGCCATACAATTTGGCACAAAGCTATTGGCAAGATATTTTTCATCCATCAGGAGGGCAAAGAAATTTAGACCGAGATAAAAATTACCCCTAGAACTGTCTTGGGGATGTGATATAGGTGCAATGCAGCAAAAAACGTATAGATGCCACTCCCAGCGACGCTCTCCTCGGCCCCATAAATCCTATATAACCACGACTTGCTGGAGGAGAAAAAATAAATAAAATCACCACCTGGTGTGTTGAGCGCGGAGATGAATTCATAACAAATGCCATCTCATATGGGGAGCAGAAATGAAATGCCACCATGTAGCAGATCCACAGAGGGGACACTTTGTTCAATTACGTCATTTTTTTTTTTATTTTTTATCCCTGGTGAGAGCATTGGTACCAAAATCAAAAACTGCAATTAATCTTTCTCAAAGCTACTGTTTTAAACATTTGTAGTGGGAAAGGCATGCTTTGCGCTGCGTTCACAACGATGTACTGTGCTGCTGCCATCTCTGTAATTTGATGACAGCAAACGTCTCCCTGCACACTTGTCTGAGGAAGTTGTTGGCCGCACGCATGTCACTGAGTCCGGCCTTACAAGTTGTCATCGTTGGAAGCGGCTGGTTGTGTCTGCGGATGTACGATCTGCTGTAATGCTATTTTTTCTGAGACCAGCCATGCTGGCCCTTGTGACAGCGTAGTCATGTTTGTGTGTTTGTGTGTGTGTGTGTGTGTGTGTGTGTGAGTGTGAGTGATGGGCTCCAAGATGCAGCCGGTTTTGCTTCGCTGACAAACTGGGGCAAGAGCTGGAGTTGCACGCCGAGGTCCAAAAGAGTGGAGGCGGAGCTGAGGGAGAATGCAAATAGGCAACACAACCCGCAGCATCCACGGCAAGCTGTTGTCTGGGGACTGATCAAAGGCAGAGGAGAGAAGGTAATGGCCTGTGTGGTCCGACCGCTGACTGTATTTAAAGATGGATGTTGCTTTCGCCTTCAAAAAGGAGGTGGCGGACGTCAAAAAGCCTGTATTCTATCGTCGGGGTTGAAAAATGACTAAAAGTGACAGTGTCAATTGAAAAGGAGCAATAAAGTCAAACCAATACATGCAGGTTAAATTTTTTACTTTGGGCTAAATCACTTGTCAAAAAAAAAAAGAAGTTAAATGTTAAAGTTTAAATGGCCATAAAGTTATTGGCAGGGCTACAATTTGGTAGCCTAGCCTCGTCAGTTTACCAGTGGGTGGGCAGGCATTGAGGTACACACATCCAAATATGGACCCGCCCATTTCAAGATGGCGCCGACCAAGGAACCGATCTCTCGGCTTCAAAACAGTTTTTTTTTTTTTTCGCAAACCAACAGGAGACGCCGCGATGAACCCCGTCCATCTTTATACACCATCAGTGGGAGGAGGCGGTGTTAAATCACAGACGTGGAGAAATATGGAGTGTGCATGAGTGAGCGAGGGGCGTATTAGGCAGCTGGGGGGAGGGGGGAGGGGACGCGGACGGCCAAGAGATGGAGACAAACAAGGCGCGATGCACGCGGAGGGGGCCAAATGGAAAGTGGGCAGGGGATGAATAAAAAGAAAAAGGTCGGCGGTGCAGAAACGTGTGGCGGGGAGGAGAGGAGGGCAGAGAGAGGCTGGGGGAATATATATTTGTCCCCTGATGGGAGTGTGTTAGGAGTCCATCTGTGGAGAAATGAGATCAGTGGCTGACTTCAGTGCTGGAGGAAGAGTTTGCTGCCCTGCGGCTTACACACCTGACTCGACAGCCCTCCTCCTCTGTCGCCCTCCTCAAACAACCCGCAGCGCATTTCATCTCGCCAACCATGCGCCTGTGTGTGTGTGTGTGTGTGTGTGTGTGTGTGTGTGTGTCTGTGTGTGTGTGTGTGTGCACGTGCAGGTGCAGGTGTGCGTTGCCAGGTTTCTGTCGCAATGTGAAGCAAATCTTTTGACAGACTGCCCAAAATGTGAAAAGGAAGAGAGACGGAAACTGTAGCTTGGCCAGAAGGTGGCGCTATAGGCAGCGTTCCCGTTGCGTGGCTGCAAGAAAACCTCGTGTGAGGACACCTGCTCACATCCTCACACAGTGATCCATGTAGGGAGACGTTTACTGTTTTGTTTTTTAAATCGCAGAGTGAAACAACATGCGTCGCACGAGACCGCAGTGCAACTGTTGAAAACAGCTTGAGCACATACTGTCAATATTCCAATGTAGTTGAAAGGAAGCCAAGTACCCTAAAGTAAAAAAAAAAAAAAAAGGTCACAAAAATGTAAATGAATTTAGCAGACTTGCAAAGCATAAACAGTGTTGCTGTCTAGTTGGCTAACAGTGGGTGTTTTGGCAGGGAGCCGGCTGGTTTTGAGACTGCCAAGTTATCTGGGTACCTGGACGGCACCAACTGAGCAGTGCAGAGATCTATGTGTCCTTGGGGTGGAAGCCGCTCCCTTCTTGTTACTCTTGAAAGGTAAAAAAAAAAGAAAAAATGTTCCAAAGCTTCCATCGTCACCAGTGTGGCTGAGAAGTGAATGAGTGAAACATCAATTTTAAGCAACATAACTATCTGTCAATACAACCATCAGGTGAATTCAGCCTATTATCCGAATGTGTTTAGACCTTCGGGCTCAGCACAAACGCACACATTTTCTTCCAGAATGTTGACGCGTCCACCGCAGTTCTCCCATTACGCCATTTTCAAAATAGCTGCTGGGTTGACCAAGAAGGTCGTCTAACCTGGGCTCTCCATCAAACAAAGGGGGCAGTGCCTTCCACTTGTCTCCGCGCTCCGCCTCTTCCGCCGCAGCCCAGCTGAGGCCACAGTGGAATCTCCACCTGGAATCACCCGCTAAATCATCCATCCAGCCAGAGAGACGTCTTGGCAAACACTCTCACCTGGAGCTTTCATTTCCAATCCAAACACACACACACACACACGCACGCACAGTGTGAGTGTGTGTGTGTGTGTGTGCTCGTGTGCTCGTGTGCTCAGCCGCTGCCCTGTACGTACACACATGCCAGTCCGGTGCACTTTTTGATTGCTTTCAACTCAACGTCCACACCGCAACTCCACGCTGCGCTCAAATCCAATAAACGCTCACGGGTCCCGACGCTGCAGCGTTCATCTAGAAATCATCTTTTCATCATCGTAAAGCAGTCGAAACAGAAGCGACCACAAACTTCCTCGCCGTCCGCGCGGGCCACGCGAGACCTAAAGGTAAAAACTGAGCTTAAATCTGCGAGGGTCAGGCGTGACACAACTCGGAACCTCCTCGTCTCCATCACGCCAGATGAGGAGGAGGGAAGCGGGGAGGCGGGCCGGCGCCGCTTCTGAGGCGGACGGCGGGCGCCGTGCCAGGAGGGAGCTGGAAGAGCGGGGCGCGGGAAGGTAAGCCAGAGGGAGGAGACAGATTAGAGAGCCTGGAGGCTGCCGAGGAGGAGGAGGAGGAGGAGGAGGAGGAGAAGGAAGACAGATGAAAGACTAAAGGAGAGGAGCGGCAGAGTTAGCTCGCCGCTGCTACTATCTGACTGAGGCTTGCCGCCATGCCGGGCTTCACCTGATTAGAGGCTCAGCGCCGAAGGACAGCAGCAGCACAGCTCTGAGGCCGGAGCAGCAGCAGCAGCAGCAGCAGCTGCGGCTCTCCGTTCCAAACAGATTTGGACATGAAGGTGGACTTTTCTTTTTGCCCCCCCCCCCTGCAAAATCTTTGCGCCTTTGTCTGGCTCAAGGCGGCGGGTTACATCCAGGAAGATGAAATGCGTCACAGCGAAGCCATTACTCGTTACTCTCGCTCCCACTATGGTTCCAGAGCAATCACGCGCAGGCTCGTATGACACACACACACACACACACACACACACACACACGTTCTCTTTGCTCAAACTCTCCTCTTGATCTATGTTTCATGCCTCGGCCGGGGTGTGTAGGAGAGTGAAACCTCGCCCTGAATCACCAAACAGTCCGGGCTTATGAGGACGGTAGTGCTTAATTAATCACCAGCGTCTCATTTTCTCTTTATGACTGTCATTTACTTACCGGCTCGTTTTGCGGGTGCACTTTTTTTTTAATAGTTCCTTTTAAAACGCTTTCTTTCATCTTCACCAACCGCCGCGTGAGCGCCCGACTCTTTAATTAAAGTGAAATGACAAGTTTTTTTTTTTTTGTTGTTGTTTTTTTTTTCTCCAGCTGAACAAAACGCCTTCGAAAGCGATGTCTCAATCGAAACTTTAGCAGTTTGCAAGTTTTGCAAACTGCAAACACATGACGAGTTGGAGGAATTTCCACTTCAAACAATCACACTCCCTGCTTTGGGTTTAGAATTTACAGCACTTATCATATTTTATTTATTTTTGTTACTTCTTGTTCTTTTTCATTTTCCTGTCCTGCTGTTACATTTTCGAACTCCTTCCTCATTTCTGTCATTATTGCACGTCTTTCAGTTCTGCTCCCGTCTTCGCAGCCACTTTCACATTAATCGTTTTTATCGCATGTTCCTTTTTCTTTCCTCCAGTATTTGTGTATTCGTACATGGATCCTACACAGCAACGAAGGTCTGCCAGCAGCAGACGGCACAGTGCCCCAGTCTAAGCAACTCTGCCTCGACTCTTTATCTATAAAAATAAGTGAAAAAAGAAGCGCAGCAGTTGCAAGGCTGGCGATGGAGACGGAATGAATGTGAATTTATGAGCCGGACAAAATACAATGTAATAATAAGTAATTACACAAAACTTTTTTTTTTTTTTTTCGCCACAGAAACCTGCCTTGGCTCGTCACAGCTGGGTCAGCCTCCTCACTGCACGGCCGACACCAGCGCTCAGCGTGAATTAGACGCCGACCATAGGAAATTATAGGGCAACTTCAAAGGGATGTGGCAGTAATGGAATTCTTGTGATTCTGGCCCACGCTGTCAGAAAACACAAAAGTCGAAAAAAAAATAAAAAGACGCGGCTGATTTATGATCAATGTTGTCATTCAGTCGCAGGTTTGGACATGCGTGTTTTTTTTGTCTTGTTTAGTTTTTTCATAGAATTGTAGACTCGCAATTTCAGCAAATTACCGAAAGAATCTCCACGCACGTATTTTGGAGATCATTTCAACTGTTTGTCGTCAAAGGGAGAAAACTGTTGTCTTCTTTGAAGTCACACTTCACAAGCGTCAGTCCAAATGTTCACCTATTCTAAATGGATTTATTTTTTTGATAAAAGGCAGGATGCTTTTGTGAATAACAATGTTTGCTCAAATCACAAGCAATCCATTACTGCTACATCTAATTGAGAGGAAGGCCTGTAATTTGATTTTCAGAGTCAATGCGCACAAGCACTGGCGTCTGCTGCCATATGATTACATTAACTCAGCCTCTAAAAGTAAAGTGCTCTTTGCGAAATTAAATGAAAACAGAGGGAAAAAAAAACATTGGAATGTATCATCAGAGGCTATTCTGTCGATCACAAGCGCGCGCGCGCGCGCACACACACACAATGCTTTGATAGCAGTGTATTTGACAAGTGATTTTAAAAAAAAAAAAACATGTCTGATCAGACAAGATGAAGACGCTGGTAACCCTGCAAAAGTAAAGGCCCATTCCCACCGAATGAACCAGGGACCTGAGCATTCAAGCTTCCAAGAGTGGTACATTTAAAAGGATCAATTGCAACACGAGACACAATACCACTAACCTGCACTTGACCACTAACCACTAACCTGCACTTGACCACTAACCACTAACTTGCACTTGACCTCGTCTCTGTACCAGGATGGATTCCTTGTTTGGGTCACTCAGTTTGTTCTACAGCTTCCCTATTCTGGGATTTTAGGATGACTGCTGCCCGGTGAGATGCCTTGGCCACATTAGACTATTTTATTGATCGATTCACATGGGTGAAAAAAAATCTATTTGAAACAACCCTGCCTCCGGTACATCTAAAAACCTTGGGAGGCAAACAAATACTTGCATGTATGCCAACAGAATTAATGAGACGCAGGCTCCAGGATGGGGTGTTTCAATGGGCTAATCTCTATTTAAAAAAAAAAAAAAAAAAAAATAGGTGTCATCTTCTGGGAGAGAAAACTTGAATGGCCCGCACCAGAAGTCGATCAGTCATTTTGTGGTGGAGATCATTTGTATTAATAATGAGTGGGAGCGTGCCTGCAGCCATGCCATCGCTCGGCTCCCTGCGATGAATGCTTCATTGGACGCGGCCCAATATTTCTTCAATATTCATCATTACCGCACATTCGTATATGGATTTAGCGCAAACCGCAGAGAAACGCTCAAAGTCCTTTTGAATGCATCCAGGAGTGGCGCTGTAGTGTTCTCGTCAGTGTGTTGAGACTCTGACTTAACACCAAGTTAAACCACAGCCAATGAAAACAAAGTCGTAGTAAGTTTACGCAGGCACTCTATAATTAAAGGCATGGAAAAGCTCACATCGTCACGCTAGGCGACACCTGAGTGCGATGCGCCGGCGCAGGAATTTCGACCCTCGGCGTCAAATCACGCAGCTTCGGGGGGGGTGGCGGGGAGGGGGGGGACAAACGGCAAAGCGTACTGAGTGGAACTTTTCTCCGTCTCGCTTCAGCTTCGCAGAGCATCTGGCAATCAGGGAGGCGGCCCCGCCCGCGAGGCCGCGCGAAGATCCGGCGATTCTGTTACCGATGGATCCCCTCTGTCGCCCTATCTCCGACTCCCAGCCGCGTCTGGCCACTTTGCGCGTGACCCCCCCGAGGAGCAGAAACACTACACCCGCTGATCTGCAACAATCGGACTCGGAGACAGGAGCCCGGGGAGCGCACCGGCGGCGGCGGAGGCGGGGGAGGAGATGGGGGCGGCGGCCTCCTTCAGCGGCCTCCTGCAAAGTCGGGAGTGGGGAGTTGGCGCAAAGGCGGTCAAAAGTTAAGAAATACGAACCCCTTAAATAATCAACGCTCAGAATCAATTTGTTCGACGTCCGAGGGAGGCGAGCGCACTACAGAGGAATGCGCAGAGTGGGCGGTCGCCGAGCGCCCGTCCAAGCCCGTATCTCAGGCAAACACACAACGGCCGGGGTGGCGGAGAGGAGGGATGGCTGCGAGGGACGGGGCGGAATGAAAGGGACAAAAAAAACGCCGTTCCATTAAATTCGCTCCCTTCTCTCTCACTCCGCGTTAGATGTCGGGAATGTACATAAATTTCCATATTTTCCCCAAGTTGGCTCCAACTTTTTTTTATTTGCATACGCTTTTGAAAATAGAACCAATTTGCCGCTCAGCCCTTATGTCAACGGAAGCGCTTGTGATATTTTTCTAATCTTCCAAGAGTTTGACAAAAGGGAAGAAATTTTCACCAAATACCATTATAATAGAGGACTACTGAGGTATTGAAACACGAAGAGACAGACCAAAAAAGAAAAAAAAAAAACACAATACCAGATCCACAAGGCCGCCTTCTGCAGCTTTTGTGGACAAAAAAAAAACCCAGAGCGAACAGGACAAAAAATGACATCCTATTCACAACTCTAGTGCACAAAAAGGTCAAAAGTGGTGCACAATGTGATGTGTCACCTGCTTTTGGCGAACGGGTGGTTTTCAGCATTTCCCCGGCTGAGCCCACCAATGGTTACTAGCCAGTTTGTAAGACGACAAACCTGGAAATGGAGCCGCACCGGACCGCACGGAAGGTTGAGCGGGGCCGACAGGGATCCAGCGGCACCAGTTGGAAAGTCTAGAGCTGAAGTGACGGCTGCGAGGTGCCCTGCACCTCCTGGCCTGTGTTCCCTGCTTCTCCCTTTCTTCCTCCTCTCCTGTCACACAAAAGCTCGACATTTTCCCCCCAATTTGTCTTTGAATTCACGCCTTGTCTGCCTCCCCGAGCCGCCCGTGTTCGGGAGTGCTGGAGGCAGAGCCGGGGTAGGGCCTGATGCTGGGGGAGGACAAGCTGGCCTAACCCGATTAGCATGTATCCTATTTCTCACATTGACAAATTAATTTCCGTGCAAATTAAATGAAGGAACCCTCCCTTGATAATTCCCAAGGAAATTGGAGATGCTTCTGAGGAATGAAATAAAACAACAACTGCTCCTTTAGCGAAAAAAAAAAAAAAAAAAATCTAATTACCCACAGTGCAAATTAATGGCAGGATAATAAATTAGGAAGAAATACAACTGAGCACCACAAATGCTATGCGGTCTGAGGCGGAGTATCGTGAGATGCTGGGGCCAGATTAGTGTTAGTGCATTTAGATCCAATAAGGCACTGAATGGGTTTGTGAAACATATAAAACATAAAATTAAAAAAAAAAATAGCCTCGTCTATTACTAAGGGAGGTGTAATTTCCTGGGAACAAAGGTGAGCAGGAGATAAATACAGGAACCAAGTGTGTGAAAGGCAGCTGATACAGAGGACGGGAATCCAAAGAGCAGGCAGTGAGTGAGTGTCAGGCTGCTGCAGCAGGCAGCGAGCGGCAGGCTGCTGCAGCAGGCCGCTCACACCCAGTGACATTTACAGAGTTACAGAGGGGCCGGCAGCCTCCTGCCTTCCTCCCCTCGGAAAGTTCAAACGCGCACAAATCCGCGAGTGAAACGCTGCGGCGCGCAGATTAACGCCGTCCTTCATCTCTCCGCAGGCCTCCCCTCCGTCTCCCCGCGTTACAGCTGTCACTCCGCGCGCATCGCTCCGGTCACTCCTTCCATCCCTGCCGGAAATGAAAAGAGGACGGGCGGAATCCTGGCTCAGTTTTTCAGGAAAACGGGGTAAATATTTTTCCCCAACCTCAAAACGCCTCCTAAATCCCTCGGCTTTATCGCGCTTCTGCATCTGTTTGGAAAAGTCGAGGTAAAGCTTGAAGGCAATTGGAGGGACCTACGAGTCACCCACAAGCTGGAAATCACAAATTAACAATCTTTTTTTCATGTGAAGTGTGTTAATAAATTGTGTTCCTTTAAAAAAAAATAAGAAAAATTAATTAATACGTATAATACAAGTACAACTGCGATATGGCAAAAACGGTAAAGTTGAGTTTAGTCATGACTATCGTGACTAAACTGTTTTCCAAAGCACACGTCCTGGTAAGTCACACACTGCTCTCCGTCCACCTCCCAGACTGCAGTGAGCTCGTCGGTCAGCCCGCCCTCCTCCTCCTCCTCCTCCTCCTCGTTAGTTTTTCATCACAAGCGTCGCGCTGAATACCCAGAGCTGGATTGACACCGGCGACCCCCCTTCGGCCGCTGGCTTCCACCAGAGGTTAGCCTCACATCGCCGAGGCGGCGTCGCCCCCGTCTTAAATTGAAATCTTTCTTCTCCACTCTCCCTCCTTCCTGTCTCTCATTTTGTCTTTATCTCCCTCTGGGTTGCGGCATTAACCCGAGCGCGATCCCTCCCGGCTCAGATCCCGCCGACTGCTGCTCTCTCTTCTTTTTCATATATCTATATATATATGAAAGAAAGAGAACGGCAGACACTGAGTCCGGCCGGACTATTGTTTTCCTGCGCCTCCCCCTCCTCCCCTCACCGTGCGCCAGTCAATAGCAGCAAACCCAATATTTATGACAAATGATTCAGGGCACAAGTTGTTCTTTTGACCACAGGTGAAATAGACATGCAGGCGTAGTTCCCTTGATTGGATTCGATTACAGGCTGGCCGCGGTGTAAACAACACTGATTGCAGATTGTCTGCAGGAACTCTGAGTGACCGAGACGATGGTTTGTTTTCGCCCTCCTCCGGCTGCACAACAATGAAAATCAGGGAATTGAATAAACAGCCCAATCTCATGCAAAAGCGTGTAAATAGAGCCTCTGGGCCTCTCTGTGTGTTGCTTCCCGCCCATGTTTGTCTGTGACCTCAGTCCTCTGACCTCAGACCCCCACCCAAAGGTGCAAATGCGGCAACTTGGCGTAACGGTAGCCACTTTTTTCTCTCGCCGCTTCTCTGGATGTGTCGCTGCACTGGTAGGAAATGTAAGACAAACAAAACAAAACATAGTGCACATGGTAATTGGGCCCCCTACTGGTTATACAGCTTGATACATGCAGGTACTCAGCAGGCACGCGTGAAGTATAAAGGGATAGTTACACACTGGAGCAGCAGGTTCTAAACCAAATAAACTAAACTAAATAAATCTAGCGAAAACTGTTTGTTAAAAATAAATCACTTATTTACCAGTCGGAATGAGTTATGTCTGTGGTTCTCAAACTTTCTCTGTTGCGCACCACCTTGGAGGAAGATTTTTTTTTTTTTTTGGGGGGTGGGGGGGGGGATTTGGGGATAGAAGCCCTAAATTTGACGTGGCTGTGTCTTGAGGGATCCCAATCAACCTGCAAGTGGTCCCATGTCTCTAGGTCAAAGTTGACTTTTGACCCCATAGACTTGCATGGCATTAGGGTTAGTGATAAGGCTGGAATTAGGGTTAGGGTTAGGGTTACTGCTGGAATTAGGGTTAGGGTTTCGGGGTTCCTCATGGGCTAGAAGACCCAAATTTAACGTGGCTGTGTCTTGAGGGATCCCGATCAACCTGCAAGTGGCTCCATGTCTCTAGGACAAAGTTGACTTTTGACCCCATAGACTTGCATGGCATTATGTCATCAGTAACTTGTCATTAACTATCACACACACATTTCTTTCAAATTAGAATTAAGACGAGAATCCTGGTGGAGCGGCAGTGCGCTGTGATGGGGCCTGAACCAATTAGCAACAGAATGTGATGGAAATTCTTAATACAATATGCATGAACTGCCGACGAGCCTGTAACATTTGCATCTTTGCATTCTGTATCATCATCACAGTGATCATTCCGGAATACGGATGGTACACAACTGACAGCGTTTCCACCGAGTGATGCTGCTGTACAACGGCAGACGCGCTACATTCTGTCAGGTTCAGTTCTACTGTAACAACAGCAGCCACTAGCTGGGTGTCTATGGAGTTAAATATTCCAAATAGATATCCACTTCAGATGTCCAAAATGTCTGCATACACACAGAGCTAATCAGCCAATTAAAAAGCCAGCAGTTCAGGGTTCAAACTTTCCTTTTTTTTTTTGTTTACTAGCCAAGTGGCTTTATTTCTTAGCTTCATTTTTTCTTCTTCATTGTGGAACACTGTCAGCCAGCATTTTCAACTTGCAATTTTTAAAAAAAAAGTGAACTTGCAACGATGACTGTGAATAAGCGGAGCAAACGCACTTTGCTCCGTTTATTCACAGTCACCAAACAAATGTTTACGTTCAGATTTCTTTCGCTTACTCAAGAATCAGACACTCTCACAGTAAGGAAGCTTTAAGTGTAAAGCCCGACTGGCTGGAAAGCTGGAAAGTTAAACATCAGCGAAATAAATAAACTCTCTGTCACGCGCGCTGACTGACATGCCTTTAACACGCAGGCCAGCGGTCTTGATTCGGACTTTGGTGCCACGTCCGGAATGTTCCCCAGCGCTCGGCAGCCCTAAATGGCCCCTTCAGGTACGCGGGCTCTTCATTAAAGCTGAGGCAATCAGTGGCAGGAAAAAGTAGCGCTGGCGGTAAGGAGAATAGATTACTTCCACCATCTTTCTCAGAAAGCTGTTTGCCAGAGTCGACACCGTCCTCCATTTTCATTAGCGGTTTGACTACCATATATTCTCCATATAATTGAGGTTGAAACCTCCTGCACTGTAATGGGGCTCTCCATAACAGTCTGTTAAAAGAGCACGCCTTGCCATCCGTGGGCGATATGAGGGTGTGTGTTTTCTATCAAACAAATCAATTCTTGTCTCACTTCCTTTTTTTTTTTTTTTTTGAAGGCTGTTTCAAAAAGGGTGGGAGAGGCGGGGGGGGGGGGGGGTGTGCAGCCCATCTTCGAGAGGAGGAGGAAACAATATTAAAAGTGAAGAGAGATAAATCATCACTCTCTGCCTTTTTTTTTGAGGGAGCTGCAGACCCCATTTAGTGATTTTATGATTGGTGTGTTTTTGTCATGTGAGGGGGCTTCTTCATTTATTTTTTGCCAAACCGGGTTTACGTTCTGACTTTAAAATGCCAGTTTATTGCAATTTCACTTCCATCTTTCACGTAAAAAAAATTAAATATATAACCTGAGCTGTTAAATTATTTCTGTGAATCATTTCATTTCATTTCTGTAAATATAGATTAGTTTTATATATTTTATATTCTATATCATTTTTTTTTTTACTTTGTTATGTGCACTACAGTTGTATTGCATGTTTATTGTTGTTCTCTATTTTTTTTAATTCTCTTTCTTTGTATGAAAGCCAGGACATTAATTGAAATTTTGAATAGATCTTGAAATATCCTCAAATACTGAAGAGCACTTATTACGTTTTGATCATAAAAAAAAAAAAAATCATCCACGTGGTTCACATTTTCTTAACACACACCACGTTAGAATCTTAACAGCGTCTGACAAGCAACATTCGCTAAAAACCTCGACCTTCAAATCAACAAACAGGTGAGACACGAAACTATTAGCGATACCTCCCGTGTACCAGACCTGAGGACACAGGCGGCGGCACCGGTTTCCTTTCAGCTTCACACACCCCACCCCCCCCGTTCCTCAGACAGACTCAACATCAGAGACGACGACATGCGAGGGGCGCGAGACTTAAGCTGATTAAAAGGTGGCCATCAGGATCCAGACTTTCTAGCGATGATCTGCGCTGAATGGAGGCAAGTGATGAGGCCAGGGCGCTTTTGAAGAGCTTAGGATGGATTTTTGGAGCTCGTCTTAGAGGAGGAATTATTCTGCATTATCAGAATTTCAAGGAGGAGGGCCGAAAATCGCCGAAATCGATATCATCTGGCTTTGTTTCCCTGCTGGGGAAAGACCAGGATGTAATGGTGACAATCGGGGACGTACACGGACAAAGACTTGTGTGAGGAGATCAGCGTCTGCTTGATTTCCTCCCGCATCCTTCTCCTTCCAGCCTATTAGACGAGCTCGCCATCAGACCTGCTTCCAGCGCGGGCACCTCGGGCCTTACAGCCAAAGTTGGCGTGGCTGATTTGTGGCGCAGCGTAAATTGGAAGCGGCCACTGAGGCGGAGACATAAATAGAGGAGGGAAGGAGGGAGGACGACATCACTCGGCGAGTCGGTGACGGAGGCGGGCAGCCCTGCCGGAGACCTGGAGCACATTCTTGACGACGGGGAGTGCGGCTGAGTGCACACATCCCAGCAAGGTGCGTCTGGGGACACGTGGGCGGTTTGTTTAAGTGCAGGGAGGTTCCGTGCAACGCAGCTGCGCATAACATTAGCTGGCAGGGGGGGGGGGGTTCGGTGCTGCAAGAGTTAACCGTGACTAACTGCAACCTATTTTTATTTCGTTTTTTTGTTTTGTTTAGTTTTTTTTTTTTTTTGGGGGGGGGGGGGGAGGGGTTCCTGCACATGAAAACGACCAGAGGCCTCGTCAGTTACGAATGGACGCGAGTTGAACAGGTCGGCAGCGTAATGTTGCGTCAAATGAGCAAAACGTCCGGACAAACGCGGAGGATTTTGAACGATCGCTGTGACCTTTTTCCCTCGCGGCTAAGTAACGTTAGCGATACACGGCGAGAGGGAAAATAATCGTTTCATTTGATTTGTTACTCAAAGGCCGCGGCTTGCTCCCGGTGGTCTGACAGCGGAATATTTTCTCAGCGGACGACTTGATGGAAGAAATCAATCAGCGGCAACTCGCTGGACGTCATGAGGAATTTCAACGTGGGCTTTTTTTATCGGCTCTTTTGCATAACTCACCGCCCAAGACTGATTGGGCCTTAAAACACTTGGAAAACGCAGCGACATTTATAGGTGAACTGTAAAAATATTTCACTTCTCACCACTCGTTTTGCAATCGCGTCTTTTTTTATATCATAACCATAATCCTTTTTAGCTATAATTATGGCTGACCCCCAACTTTTTGGTTCTCAGTTTCATTTCTTGTGAAAATCAAGGCTGTCTTTGCTCATAAGGTAAAATGTGAACGAAATTGTGAACACCAAAACCTCCACAGAGGAAGGAAGCAGGAAGGCCCGGCCTGGTCGAGCTAACATGAGGCGACTCGCGTCAACATTTAAAGAGCTGCTTTATCAGAGGAGGAGTCAAAACCTGTGAAAACTACAGAGCGCAAACACAGAGTTTTGACAAATGAAGGGGACGCGTCCCGGTCACACTCGGCAGATATTATGACCTCTGAAACAAATTCCCGGCAAACTCATTTGTCTTTCTGACAGTCATGGATTAAAGCCCCACAAAGCTGGATTTCCTGCTCAATATTAATGCAATTTGCACGGCCGCATGCTCAGACAACAGCCCTGAGAGGCATCGCTTCGACCGGGGAGCAGCTCAGCCGCCAAAACCTCTTTGTCCCTCCGAGCTGCCCGCGCGGCGTTAAAACTCGTCCCGTCGGCCGGCTGACGATCGACCGGCGTAAAACACGCTGAGTCAGCCCGAGATCTCCCGACTCGTTGTGATCCGGCCGACTGTGTTTGCGTAAATGAATTTGCACATGTGGTCGCATTTTGCTTCCGCTCTGCCCCGGGATCAATAATGCATGAGTTTACATTGCGCGCTCGTGCCGTTATGCTTGCGCTCCGGCGCTGCGATGTGATAACGCATCGACATCTGAGGTCTGCCTCGGCGCACGTGCGTGCTTGCGCGCACGTCGCAGCCGACCCTCTGCGGCGCCATCGGGCTGTGAGCGTTTGAGAGAATAATAAATACGAGGAGGGCGGAGAGACGAGAGGCTGCGACCACCAATCGATCCCTCTGGCTGTTCCGCAAATGATGAGGGAGGAACTGGGGGTGTGGGGGGAGGGGGGGAGGGGGGGGGACGGGACGGAGAGATTGCGGTGCGGATGTAGGCGGAGGAGTCGGCGACTGCAACAGGAGGAGAGGGGGTGGATGGGGGGGGGCGGCTTCAGCGGTGGTGGCGGGCGAGGAGGAGGAAAATGAGGGAGAGTGAAAGACAGCCAGACGCTGACAGGAGCCCAATTAAGCTTCATCCCAGCGGAGGCCGCCGTCCCCATCCTGCCTCGCCATGCAGGCCAGCATCCAAGGACAAACCACCGCGCGTCACGTGGCGGAGCACGCGCACGCACGCAGAGCGACGCGCGCGCTCATCACTCGTTAATTACAGCCGCCCGCCACCAACACATCCGCAGCGCCGGCGTCTCTTTCGAGAGGCGAGAAAGAAAAAAAAAATCCAGCAGTTTTGTCGAGGAAGGGGACGTCTTGTGTCTCAGAGGGTCGGAGGCGGCGCTGCTGGCGGTGGTGGCGGCGGTGGGCGGTGCGAGGGGGAGGGGAGGGGTGGGGGGGCGAGCCTTTGGCCCTCCCTCTTGGACCTGGGGAATAATTGGTGCCAAAGATGGCTGGCGCCAGCAGCTACTGGTCCCAAGGTGCAGGTCTGCGCCGGAGGCAGAGCCACTCATCTCTGCTCAGCTCTGCAAAGCCACAGGCTGCTGCCCAGAGGCGGCACGCACGCACACTCACACACACACACACATACACAAACACACACAAACACACACACGCGCGCAAGCGTGCGAGCACAGTGCAGAAGAAAAAGACGAGGCACCAAACGTGAAACCTGCAGAAAAAGAATGCAAAAAAAAAAGAAAAACACGTACGGGAAAAAAAAAACATAGAGGAGCATTAAGGAGCCTGACGAGATGCACGGGCACACTCCAGCTTTGGAGGCACACACACACACACACACACACACACATAGTGTACCTCGTGTTAATGAACAAGCCCCTCCCCCTCCACCCCCACTCCTCCACTCTAGCGGCTGGAGACTTGAATGAGAGACTGAGGCTCTGCGGTGGGATTACAGGGTTGCTTCATATCGACATGAAGAACAAACTCACACACTCTAATAATTCCCTTCGCCGTGGAAAAAAAGTGGGCAGACAATGAAGAGCGATAGAAGAGGGGTAGCAACCCACACCTCCCCTAAACCCCCCATGTGACCCCTGGATGGCTTATGACGTAGGGCGCGCACGTGGCGTGCACGCTGCACGCGCGGAGAGGAAGGCATCGTTCGGGGAGCGCAGGCGGCGAATTACGATAGAGAGGAAAAAAAAAAACAGGCGCGCGAGAGGAAGGAGATGGGCGCATATGAAAGGCAGAGCGAGAGAGAGACAGACAGAAAGAGAGCAGGGGCGAGGAGGAGGAGGAGGGGAGAGAGAGAGAGGAGGAGGAGAGAGAGAGGGGGGATGAGAGAGGAGCGAGAGTGTGTGTGTGTGTGTGTGTGTGTGTGTGTGTGTGTGAGTGTGTGTGTGTGTGTGTGTGTGAGGGAAAGAAATAAAAGAAAGATTGACAGTCTGGCTTTCTTTTCTTTTTTTTCCACCCTCCTCGTCCTCCTCTTCCTCTTCGTCTTCCTCAACATGTGAGAGACGGAGAAGAGGTCGCGTTATAAATATTCTGGGGCTGCCTCAGATTTAATCTGAGCCGAGATGCAAACAACAACAACAACAACACAGTGGCCCAGTCTCAACAGGCCACCACTGGAGAGTGTGCGTGCCCGTGTGTGTGTGTGTGTGTGTGTGTGTGGGCGGCTGAAGGATTGGTTGCCAGGGAGATTCTGACATATCGGGCCCCACTCCCTGCTGCCCTCAGTTTAGCCTCGACAAGTCAGAGAAAATGCTCAGCGGCGGCCCAGCTAATTTACAATCCCCCTCCGACCCCCCCCACCCCCTCCCCTGAGCCGTGTTCCCCCCCCCTCATCAGCAGCCCGCGTCCCGTCGCAGCGTGGAGCCGATCTATTTGTAAAGTTTGGGGGGAATAAAAGGTGCGAGCGCCAGGTTGAGTTCCGTTTTAGCAGGTGAAGCCGAGAGTCGACTGCCGGTTAGCATGTTGCTGTCAGAAGCTACGTTTGCATTACAGGGTCTTTTTTTTTTTTTCCCGCAAAATAAATGCGATATTTCAAAATCATCCGTTTCAAAGTTTTTGCTCTCAATGTCAAATCCAATTCAAACCAGCAAAAAATGTAGTTTCCTCGACGAGCGAGCAGGAAAACCTTTTAACAAACGAGATCATTTATTTAAAAAAAAAATCTGATTTGGGTTTTTGAACAATCCCTCTTATCCAGTTCGAGACTGTCAAACGTGGAGTGGATAACAGTGAAGACCGAATTTCCTATTTATGACTTTCACAGGTTGCCATACAAACTCCCTCCGCCGTCCCTCCTCTTCCTCTTCCTCTTCCTCCGCACTCCCTGGAACTCCGTCGCCTCCTCCCGCTGTCTGTCCGACCTCTCCGCCTCTCCGCCTCTCCGCCGCAGCCTGATGCAGTCGGGACCTGTTGTTCTCGTGCGTCGACAGCAAAAACAAGTTCTGCCTTAATTAGTGGGGAATTCTAATGAGCTTATCAGGTCAAAAGCAGCGTGGTCCTCCAGGACTGCAGCACGGCTGAGAATTAGCCCCCACTCGCGTCGCAAAGCAAAACATACGCGCACGCGCGTGCACGCACGCACGCACGTCACGAGCCGCCAGCACACTTTTGCATACCGATGCTACGAGCGCGGAGTCATTAACAAACACTCGGTGACAAATTCGGCCTCGCCCTCTCCGCTCATTCAGGAGATTAGCGCACTTTACACCGGTCAATTAACAAAGAGGAAATAAAAAAAAGTGAGAGAGGGAATTATTAGCCGTAGTGTGTGACGCTGCCGTTGTGCAGCAAAGTGTTGTAGCGTGGAGCAACGGAGAGCGGTGGAAGACGGTGTGAGACTGAAAGATTGATTGAGAGCATTATTTAAAAAACAATACTAAGGCCTGACTACTGAGGAAGCTGAAATGTGCCCCATTTTAAGGTAAGCAAGAAAAGGTGCATTGATTAAGAGCCGCGACGAGACGTACCAGTCATACTCCTCAGTAGCTTTCCCAGCAACTCTACAAAATAAAAGTATAGACGGGGACATGATCCAAATAAAGGGATTGAACCGAAGGTTAATCCCCAAATTTAATACAATTTTTTTTTGTTGTGCTACAGTAATTCCAATTATTCTTTCCATCCGCCTGCTTATTCTTATCTCTTTACTACTGACTGCGATTGGACCCATGCAGGGTCAAAGGTCAAAGGTGAGGTCAAAGGTGTTTGAGTTTTGTGCCAAGCGGAAGAGAACTGGAAGTCCCTGTGTGTTTGTCAAGACAACAGTGTGTTTGGCCAGACAGTGTTGTTGTTCTTATTGTTGTGCAACCTGGGAGCAGGACAAGAGGCTGAGAGTGTGTTTTAAAGTGGCACGAAATGCAACACACACACACACACGCACACACACACACACACACACACACACACACACACACACACACACAGTAATCCAATCACGGCTGATGTTATTCTATTTGCTACAAAGCCAAAGGGAAAGTTTACCTAAAATTGGTATTTAAACTAAGTTCTGGAATTTCTCTCTGTGGACACGTTGGGTAACCAGATCACAAAGAATGCGAGACAGCCGCTCCAAAAAGCTGCTTAGCTTAAGCTAGCTGCAGAGAGAGAGCGGCCGAGAAGAAATCCTTGTGTGACTTATTTCAGACTTATTCGCATCCTTGCTTATCCTCCGTGGTATGCGCACGCTGCCAAGTCCAGGGGGATGCAGCGGATATTTCGGGGTGAAGACGCGGCTGCAGTCACAGTGTCCGCTCACATCGGCCTGTGACGCCTTCCAAAACCATCCACTGAGAGAGGGAGAGAGAAAGAAAAGCAGCGGTACAGGGAGACGTGATGCCGTCCCTCTCGACTGGAATCTGTGGCCGCCGTAATCATCCATTGTGTGGAATTCTTTTCACCGACAAAACTCCAGGGGCTGAAAATGTCCTCTGAACTTAAAGGGGGGGAAGCTATGCCAGTGGGTGGGGGGGACTTCGTCTTTGGTTTTGGTAGCCACTGTTTTGGTGTATAGAGCTCCCCCTAGATTTTGTGACGCAAGTCACTAATGGTAAAAACTTTCAGCTAACAACTTCCATCAATGTGAAACAAGGTGGGTGACATTTTTACATTTCTTTTCACCGTTGTGGATTAGCGCACATTAACAGAAAAAATAAAATAAAATAATAGAAAGCCAAGGTCATTACGGCTGGTCTGTAGCTAATGTTCTTAATTACCTTTAGCAAATAGGCAGAAATACATACATGATATTTTCGAGTGCTTCTTGCTAAGGTACTCGGCTGTGCGTGCGTTTGTTTGTGTCACACAGCGCTGAAAAGCATTCCAGTCTTTCTCACAGTTACTTGTGAGACCAGACCACCTCAGTGTCCCAGAACTTGCGAGGCTGTTCTGTTCTCAGCCCCGGACACGGACATGGGCCAGATCCACAAAGAACAGAGCGCAGTGCTAAATCGCGGCGCTATTTGCAGCCGTAATCTCCGCTACCCTTTGCGTCGTATCCACAAAGGTTGTTTTTTTTTTTCGCTAACGATACACAGGCGCAAAAAACGCCCAGAAATGCGGCACCTGAGGAGTCAGAATCACAAATTGCGCCAAATGTTCAGAGGAAGAAAAAAAAAAAGTGTCGGTCAAATGCATACACACCCACAACACGCACACGCACACACACACACTGCTTCTCTCACCACTCATATGCTTCCTGGCCTTGGCTGCTGCAGACGGGAGGGAGAAGCGCAGACATAAAGTGGGTGAGGAAAAAAAGAGCCGGAGCAGCAGTCTTCCAAGGTGGCCATCACACACAGCCCTGACCGCTCGCCCCGCGAGTTAATGGAGCACTCCTTCTTCTCCTTCTCCTCCTCCTCCACCTCCGCCTCCTCCCCCAAATATCTGCGGCGCAAAAGTCACTGACGACCACGAAGACCGTCCTCGTGCTTTTAATCCGCCCCGGTGCCCCGAGAAGTTATCATGCGCGCTAGTCATCTCTCTCTGGCGGCGCGACGCCGTAAACCACCTGCCTCCTCTGCTGCGGACAGCGGAATAAATCTACCCCCCCGCCCCAGCAACTCACCACCACCACCACCACCTCCCAAAAAACCTCTCCCCTGACGAAAGACGATCTCACGCAGAGAACTTCACAGACAGAGCGTTGAGTTGCGGCACGCGAGTTCAAAAAAAAAGATTTATTTTCAGGCGCTGAAAGAAAAGAAACTTTCCGACCCGTAAATCCTGCAGTAATACGAAGTGATGTGTGCAGTGAGGTGATGGGTTGGCGGCAGGTCGGCCTGTCAAAACAACTCTTTTCCGTTTTTTTCTTTTTTTTGGATGATGTATCGTCCAATAAGCAACACTACTGTCTGTCATCTGCTCCTTCAAATTCTGGCACTGACGCGATGCAATGTAACAAATAGTTTGGAAAACGGAGGAGAATATAACGTTAATTCCACCCAATCTTAACAAGGATTGAAGAAATTGAGAACATCTTGCAAAGCCACATTGACTGACTCGTTGCGGTCTTGCTGTATGAACGTTGTGCAATTTCATTCAGCCATTTATAACAGTCTGTCTTTTGCGTCTGTTTTATTTCTTTTTTTTTTTTTTAAAGTACATTAAAAACAAGTATACATTGTTTGCCGAGTGATCAAGTGTCAGACCCATTAAAACACCAAGGCCACCACTGTGGCCTTTGAAAAAAAGGAAAACTGACTGAAATGTCACTCCGAACTGTTACAGGGACGACAAATCTGGTGCTCATGGAAGTATTTCTTCGGCTGGCAGTGAAATAGGACTTTAAATTCGGCTGATGTGCGAGTTGAGCTGCCTACAGGTTTTGCAATACATAATGGAAACATATTGGATTAGTTGGATTCTTAATTGGATCAGCAAATATTATACAGTGATGCCCAGGGGTCAATTGGTGTTTTCAAAGTATTCCGTACTTGTTAATCTACTTGAAAGAACTTAGTGGAAGTCACCAGGTGTTGATGCAGCTTGTCAGAGTTATTTTTAGACTTTTATTTTTCCCAATTGAATTCATTGAAACAACACTAATAGCGCGCACTCTCCAACAATGCACCAGGTCAAAATGTTGATGTCTGTTTTTATATTTGGTAAGCTACTAACTGAAATCCAATTTCATTCATCGCTGAGCAACTCCATCAACGCTTTTTGTTCTTTTTCAGTTAGTCTATGGCAGTGGTTCTCAAACTTTCTCTGTCACTCCCCACCTTGGAGGAAGAACATTTTTCATGCCCCCCCCCACACACACACAGACACACACACAAATCTGGGGCTAGAAGCCCCAAATTTAACGTGGCTGTGTCTTGAGGGATCCCGATGAACCTGCAAGTGGCCCCATGTCTCTAGGACAAAGTTGACTTTTGACCCCATAGACTTGCATGGCATTAGGGTTAGCGATAAGGCTGGAATTAGGGTTAGGCACCCACTTTGAGAAACACTGTTCTATAATGAGTCCAACAGCTTGTTTGTCTCTCTGCGTGGCTCTGAGATGAACTGGTCAGCTCGGGTGCTACCCTAAGGCCGCTGGGACAGACCCCAAGATGCCCTGTGACCCTGCGGAGTGCGTGACATGGATGATGATGGATGATGATGGATGAAATCCCCAGTTCAGTTCAGTTCAGTTCAGACTCCCGTAAAGTAAAGAAAGTGGTGAAATCACAGTGTGAGGTTTGCTGGAGTGAACTTGCAGGTTTGCGGGGACTCCCTTCAGCTCTGCAGAATCTGTTAAATTTAGCAGAGTTAGTGTGTGCCTCCCTCCCACTGGTCCACAGGGAGCCTGAGCGTGTGTGTGTGTGTGACAGTGTGTGTGTGTGTGTGTGTGTGTGTGTGTGTGTGTGTGTGTGTGAGTGCGCCCACGGCCTCGCACGCCGCATCTGATAGCGTTTTCTGCTAATATCAATATTGTATGACTTGAATGGCTGTCACGTCTCATTTTGCCCCGTTTCATCAGCAAATGGGCCTGATGAATTGCGTTTCATGCGGAATGACAGCGCTCTCGCCTCAACACATCTGATCCGGTCCACTTTGTCTTTCACACTTGTGTGCGGCAGCGCGAGCGTGAGCGGCCGACTTTGTGGTTGCCGCCGCCGCCGCCGCCGCAGTTTGATTTATGTCAGCGCCGCAAACACGTGTGTCCATCTGTTTGCTTTGCCGCCGCTCGCCCCGTCTTTGTTGACTTTGTTCCAGGCGAGGCCGGCTGATGCAAATTCATCAGTACGTCCGGCTACAAAAATAAACACTGCGGTTCGTGTGAGAGAGACGGAGAGCGGAGGAGATGTCTCTCATGCTGCGATGCTGGTTTGCAAACTGATTTTTCCAAACTTTACTTTTCCTCCTGGACTCCAATGTAGCCGCAGCTACACACAATTAGATTGAAATTCTACCGATGCCCAGGAAACGGTGCATTTAGCCCTCTGTTTACAGCCTCCTCTTAAAGGTGAGGCTTTGTTGGACCTTACACACTTTTAATTTCTTTTGTGGGGGGCAGGGGGGGGGGCAAAGATGGTCTGGAGGGGGGGGGGGGGGGGACGACCAACACCGATCTGTGAGCGATATCAGCTCCCTTTGTGACATCACAATGTCAACAATGTCACGGTGCGCGAGCAAGCAAAATGAGTGGACTTTTTGGTCAGTTGTCAAATGTTGTCGAGATGTGTCAGTTTGAGCTCCAATGTGTTGTCTGTTGTTTCGGCTCCACTTTTCCAAAAGCATCAGACCGTCGTTGGTACCAACTTTAGCATCGGAAAGAGAATCACTGGTGCTCCACATTACGTCGAGCTGAGACGATGCCGCCTGTATACTTTTATTTTACCTCTCAGGATTCGCCACATTTTAAATCACATTAAATTTTAACTTGTTGATGGGGCCGCCAGACGAGCGGCATAAAGTAAAATTTTGATTTCGAGCTGGCGGAACTTTGAACGGCGCTCAGCTGGATTTCCAATTTGCGCCGGATCACAGCGGGCGCCCCTGACGCCTGTCTGTCATTCTGTTAGCCGCGCGCGCGACACACCTGGGATCAATATTTAATGCGGTTAACGTCACGGCAGGCGGAGGGTAGAGAGAGAGGGAGTGAAGCGGGGCGCTCAGACGGAGAGACGCATCAGACGGGAGACAAAAGACGGACAGGGTTGCAGCGGCGGGAAAGAAGCAGGCACGGTGACGTTTCTCCGACTGGGTGTGAGGTGGTGAGTCGGGGGGGTTGGGGGGGGTAGTGAAATGTCATGGACAATCTTTAATGACGGGCCTTGCGGGGACTGTGGTTAGATAAATTATTTAAGGGCTTTCATTTAAAAATGTCCCCCCTCGAAAGAAAAAAAAAAGTGCACGGCGATGATTTGCGGCGGGGCCGGGGAAAAGGTCGGCCGTGTGTTGGGAGTGCTTCATTAACCTCCCACCACCTCCCTGACTCGATTATTTCTGTCAAAGAGTACCTGGGGGTTGCGATGGTGGTGGTGTGGGAGCGGGGGGGGGGGGCTGTGGCTGCGCTCGGCCTGATACCACCGAGAGCTGCTGCCGCCTTATCTCCGCACCTGCTGGCGCTCCATTCCAGGTGAGGCTGTTTTGGACGGCCGACTCCAGCCGATGTGAAATCCCTGGGGAGGGTGCAGGCTAAACGCTGGATGAACTAGGATGTCAGTGTAAGTGTCGTGGCGCTCATGTGTGTGTGTGTGTGTGTGTGTGTGTGTGTGTGGGAGGGGGGAAGCGGGACGGGGAGAACTGGCTCCTATCCAGTCCTCAGGAGTGTTCAACGCTTTGATCTTGCAAAATGTTTTCTACAGCTGTGGAACTAACAGAGCTCCGAGGTAGTCTGACAACTCCAGACGCTCACACATGCACACACACACACACACACACACACACACACACACAGGAAACTGGGTTCCTCTCTTCCAACCGCCGCCCTCGGCTATGTACAGCAGCAGGTTATAACTTCTTCCCTCTTTTTCCACTTCATCAAATCGCCTCATCTCTGCTTTCACTCCTCTGTCAAAGTGGAGCTGAGCTCCCCCGCCGCGTGGGGAAGAAAGCATATGCTTGTGACGGTGGGTGTGAGAAGTATGAATACTTCACCACCCGCACACACACACACACACACACACACCCTCTGACCGTGTCCTCAGGTAGTGGTTAATCTCCAGAGTTACAGATGCAGTGACTTAAAAAAAATAGTAAGCAATTATTGGACTAATTGTTGTGTTTTTATATTTTCGGAAAAATGTTTCCAGGAACAGAAGCCAGGAAGTTAAAATGTGATACAAGAAGGAAGATCTTGATTGGCAGTTCTAACTCTCTAATAAAATGCAGTTTTAACAGGATGTGTGTGTGTGTGTGTGTGGCTCTTGCGATAACCGCAAAACCACAGTGCCAACCTACACTGGTAAACCACAGCAGAAGACCAGGAAGTAGAAGCTACTACGAGCTGTAAAGAATGGCTGCTACTGCTAAAGAGATTAGCATGGATGCTAAGGCAGCATTAAGGAGGCATTTTCACATTGAAAGAAGAACCAAAGGATTTGGCCGGTGGAAAACAGTGTTTCACTTTATTCTCGACTGGCTTTGGCAGAATCCTCTTAACCAGCAGCGTGCACGGTGTCACGCAGCCACAACTGTAATTGGTCCAAGTGAATGCGATGGAAGGTTCGCTAAATCACCTTGAAGGTTTCCTTCCCTCTTTAAATGCTTTGAATGGGCTCTTTACCAGGTGAAAGCAGGAGATCTGAGGCGCTCCAATTGCTCTTAATTGCGTTTAAAACTTTCACAAAATGGAAACTTTTCAATCTCTCTGAAGCACCTTTTGCAATCATTTGGGATCTTTTAAAACTGGCAACAATGCAACAGGTACAAAAAAAAAAAAAAAAAAAGAGCCGCAATCAAAGGGAAACTAATCTGCGAGTCGCAGACGGCTGCCCGCGCGCAAATCCGGCAGCACATTCACATCGTCTCAGAAACCAAACAGCGCAGCGTGTGAAGTAACCGTTTCAAAGAGGAAGGTGCTCTGACTACTTGATCGCTCTGCCTTTCTCTCAATCAGGCCTATTCAAGGCAAGTGGGCTTTCTTTCTTTTTTTTTCTTCCTTCCCTTTTGAAACATAACAGCCTTAATATAGGCTGCGGCATCAAAGGGGTGACTAATCAGGCTGACGGAGAGCGGTGTCACACAGTGTCAGTCCTCCAGGGCCACTGGCTGTCTCTCAGGAAGCCCACTTCATCAGCGGTGACCTCAAACAGCGGGGTCACGCTCGCACGTGCTGCAGCACACAGACACAAAAACCCCACAGCACACACGCACACTGACACAAACTCAACAATGCACACTGAAAATACACATTTAATTCCCTCAGCGTATGCAAACACGAGGCGTGCGCGTGTGCACGCTCACCTGCTGCCGCTCTCTCCCAGGGAATCCGTGTGAAAGGTGACTCGGTTCACCGACGGTGAGAGCCAAGATGGATAAAAAAAAAAAAAAAAGGAGGTTCGAGAGAGAAAATGGAAACTCATCTCGATGTTTCTAGGTCAGCTTCGTGTCGACGGCCGTCACTTGGCCAGAACCTATTTCCAGCAACAAAGTTGCGATGGTAATTAAAGCGCGATAACGCGCACATTTTAATTTGCGGTAGTCTGTCCCTCGAAAGGAGCGGCCTTGGCTCTCCGGAGAACGAAAGGATCTCGCCACGGCTGCGATGCGGCGCCGGAGACCAGTCGTCCATCAGCATAACAATAGCGCCGCTCGCCGACGCTAAACAATGGGAATCATGCGGCACATTTAGGGCAGTGTAAACACGCATCAGTCAGGGCGGGAGGATGCCCCCGCGTCTTTCCGCATGAGCGGGGAGCAAAACTGCAACAAGCTTGGCATTGAAAACAGCGGCCGGTGCTTAACATAAAACTCAATCAGTCAGTTCGGGCGAGCGGCGAGCTCGGCGCACTCACGGCTGTTTGGTTGTGCGCCGAGAGCCCGCTACACAATCTAGATCCGCCGTATGATAGAGAGAGAGAAAACGCAGCCCTGCCAAACTCTGGTCCCAGAAGAACCGGAGGCGAGAGGCGGCTTATTTGCATTGAAATGAACTGGCCTGGACCCGCATGTGTGTGTCGGCGCGTGTACATGTGTGTGTGTGTGTGTGTGTGTGTGTGTGTGTGTGTGTGTGTGTGTGTGTGTGTGTGTGTGTGTGTGTGTGTGTCGACCCGCACGGATCACTAGTGATGAGGTGACTCCTCAATCTCACCGCCGGCCCTCGGGCCCCAGGAGGGGACCCTGCGTCCATGGTCACACTCACACATAATCTGCTGCTGCACATCGACTGGGGACTCGGTCAGGGAAATCGGATCGCGGCCGACTCTTGGATTAGCTCGTTTACACAAGCAGCCAATGTCCGGAAATGGTCCCAGCTCCAAGTCTTCGTACATACCGGTAATGGCAGCGGGAGCAGCGGCAGCGTGATTTACAACAACCGGACACGCTTTTAAATATCACACCTTGTTGAATTAAATCTCTGTAAAGATCCAGCTCATTAATAAATGACCATGTTTCTGTCAGCTGAGTCGTATCTTTTTTTTTTTTTTTGAGGCTGAAAGTGGAGAGAGAAACTCTTTGACAGTCTCTGACTGATGTTGTTAAGACCATGTGAATATTTAAATATTGCTGGTCTATTTTTTGTATCCCTGTCAGACTGTCAATGCTGTGAACTGTTTTGATTGTCAATCGTGCTCAAAGTCCCGGACGGACGTTTGTTTTAAGGCAATATGGGAAAAGTTAGTCTTATTTGACATTCCAACAAAAAAAAGCAGTAGCATTGTGTGATGCCACTGCACAAAATGTGTATAAAGTGACATTACACCTGCCTCCTGTGTGGTGAACAGACTCTTATTAATGCTAATAACAACATAGCCTGCCAGAAAATGCCTTAAATTGTCATTTCTTGTTTAAAACAAACAAACAGAGGAGGTGCAGGGAGCCGGTTTGTTTTGGCGTTCATGCTGAGCAAAACTATGACGTAACAGAGCCACTTTAAAAAATATATATATTTAAATATATAAAATCAATAAATTAGTATAATTTCCAATGTATTTTCCCACACTTCCCAACACTTTTACAAGCATGCAGGTGCATGATAACTATTTCTGTGAACGTCTGATGGGGAGAGAAATGGGAACCATCCTGGAGTTCAGTTGCAGAACTTGGACACTCCAGTTAATACGCCTTACGGAACATCTGTGTTCAAGCTGATTGTGGTCACGTTGAGAAAAGTTAATGTCTCCTCCATCCCCACACCTCCACCCTCCTCTCCTCTCCTCTCCTCTCCACTTCCCTGGTGTCCTCAAAGTGACCTGGACATGATACCAAGGAGTCTGGCAGACCAAAGCTCAGCTGTGTGAGACGGTTGTGTGGTGCTGTTTTCTCCCAGTGGCACCGCAGAGTGCTCAAGTAGTCCTGTCTCATCTGCATGTTTGATATTGACGTATATAACGGTGGAGGTCATGTAGCATGCATGCGTGATCTTAACCACCCTAACAGAAGTGAAAGCCCTTCCAGACAGAGAGCAATTAGAGGATATACATCTGTTTTCCACTCTGTCTCTTCCAAATACCAATCAGAAGCCCAGAACATCACAGATTCCTTCCGCCCAGAAGCAAAAGAGTGAAGCTTTTATTCACACATCCTCTGAAAAACTGCCTCTCCAATGTCATCTTCAGACGGGCCGCTAGGAGAATCGACTCAGAGATCCCGATTTTGCACCGATGATTTAATATAGCTGCTGGAAGCACGTGGCGAGGGCCGTTTTCAGTGTTTGTTTGTTGTTGCAGCTGACACCCTTCGCCTGTTTGCGTTGGTTTCGAAAGCAATTTGTCACTGTCCAAGGGTTTTTGTAAGAGTGTCATGGATGATTTCTTTGACCTCAGCCGCAGAGGTACAATTTGGACTTTTCATTACGGCGGCATTCAACGTCACAAAGACAATTTGACAAGAGCGAATGGAGAGGCTTTGCTGAGGTGATTTACAAACAGCTGGATGGGACATATTTGTCGCCGGGATTGAGTTTTTCTCTCTTTCTTTTCGCCTATCTTACCCTGAGTCTTGCCAGGAGTCTATTTCAAACAACAAAACTGAAAATGCACATAAAAAACATTTATTCGACAACGATGTTGAAAGCTCATTCAATTGTTCAGCTCGAAATAAAGAGCCACCCGTCTTTTACCAAGTCACTCGGGGCCAAGCTATTTATCACCATTATTATTTTTGCATCAGTGGTATTCTTTGCAAAACGGAGGGAACAGATGTTGAGCGTGTCGGAAGACATTCTTTGATTCCTGTCAAATATCTCTGAGGATGGCAGGAAAATCCGGGGTCTTTTTCTCCACTTTCACCGGTTTCCAATCACAGACTCTCGGCTGTAAAACAACGAGCTCGTCCGAGCACTTCTGAAAATGTCGACCAAGCACAGGCCGCTTAAATGCTCTGGCGAGGTGAAGGTTTAAAAAAAATAAATGAATACAATTTTTTCTCCCCGTCGTGTAGATGTTTTTTCTCTCGCTTCTCTTTCTATTTTTCCCTTTTCAGGTCAGCCTGTGGGACGCGGAGTGAATGACAGCTGTGACCTCTTGCCATGACTGTAATGCACAGGATTGTACAGCGCCGACGGTATATGCGCGCTTTCATTAAATACAGACAGATAATGATCCTGTCATGTCTGCTTTGGTGCCACAGACTCAGCACAATACTAAACGGCGAGGAGAGGTGAGCCGGTGCACCGCGCGTCTGCCTGCGCGTGGGTGTCCAGTCGCAGACATAATTCTTCTTCTTTTTTTTTTTCTTTTTTTTTGTTGCCACGCAGACATCTTTGATATTTCAGCGCTAATGGTGCGGCGGGCTGAGCCCAGCTTGACGTTCACGCTGGAAGACCGTTTCATCACGGCTCCATTATGTCGGCTGATTGCTCGATTGTTGGCTGTTTTTCCGTGGGAGGATTCGACAAAGCCTGGAATCGCACGGCAGAATGTTCGACTTGGTCGTCCGTCCACGGCGAGTCTGAACTTTCCCCCCCGCCGTGCGTCAAGCGGACACGTTGGCGGCGAGTTTCTCCGAGACGGCTCGCTAATCCTCCGCGAAAAGCCGGGTAATTTGCCGCAGACGGGCCGTTATTAGCGGAGTCGGAATTAATATGTGGCCGACGCCTCTGTGCTTGGCTGACACCCTCTGTGCAAAGCATTATCTATGGATCACAGCACATCTGCACTGAGTGCTCTTTATAGGGAATCAATAGGCGAGCGGGCCCGTGATGGCTCTCACTCATTACAACTCTTTAATAAAAGCCCACCCTGCGGTCAGGGCTGCTCTGACGAATGTAAACACACACACATCCACGGACACAGAGCCGGGCGAGCCGCTGAACCTCCCACACAAGCACATAAATATATATATTTTTTTAAATGCAAAGGTGCAATGTCTGTCACATTCAAACGTTCTGTCTTGTTCTCTGAGAACATAAACATGAAAAATATCAATGTTACCTTCATGTATGATACCTAAAGGGAATTTCTCTGTTTGTTTACGTTGAGCTTTTTGTGTAACAGTGTGTGTTGTCATGTCATTTGGTGATGAATTTCAGGACTATGAACAGGTCACCCAAATAAACCAAATTAAACTAAACCAACCAAGTACATGAATAAATAAATACATAAATGAAGCAGCCTCCCCCTAAGTGCACTCATTATCCAGAGGATGTATTGCACCACCATGCAGAGAGAGAGTGAGAGTGAATGCATGTCCATGTGTGTGGTGCACTTCTCTTGTGTGCTTTATTCAGGAGTGAGTATGTTTATTTCATGGTGGGGGAACCTCTGCTCCCAGGGCTCTTGACACATTTTACACACTGCCATATTTTTGCATTGCTTTTCAATGCTCACTTGTCAGAGCCTCGGTGCTAATAGCTGGATTAAAGCGTTTCCCTTTGGGAACAAAACGCTGATGATCTATTAAGGAAATTTAGTGTAAGAATCTAAAGCTAAAGATTTGGCTACTGGATTGAACAAGAGACTGTGGAGGAATCGATAGCCACGGCAGCCACAACCCCCCACCAACCACCCACCCACTGCTCCGGTGTGTTTTCCTGCTCGCATTTATCACCCACCCAACCACCATGCTCAAGAGTGAAGCATCTCTCTGACACTCAAGAGCGTGAAGCATCGGCTAAAGCGCCCTCAAGGTTTTTTTTTTTTTTTTTATCCTTTTTCTTCCCTTTTAGTTGAAGGCACGCATGTCAGCATCGTCTCTCCCGACCAATTTGGAGTCGGGCGCCAGTCAAGGGCAGCTCTCACCCAACGAACCTGAGCCACCTCATCACGTGTGCAGGGGTCAGAGGGCACAGATGTTGCGCTTGCACCAGTCATGTTCCCATGAAGCACCTGCCAGCTTCGCCTTCACATGTGTGGTGCAACGGCGGGTTGTGTTAACGATGTGAGCGTTACCGCGGTTGGTATCAGAGGGGAGGACGACCTTTGACAGGGTCGCCTGAGTCGCCAGCTGTGATTGCACCCGCAAACATTTCTGACTTCTGCACCACCAAGGGGGGAGAAAGTCTGGATTAAACCGGCCGGATTGTTATGTGTCTTTACTGAATTAAAAAAAATCTCAGGACTGCATCTGCCACTTTATGTTGCGCCTTGTTTTGTCTCTTGTATTTTTTTTTTTTTTTTTGCATTTCATAACTTGTGTTACTGCAGTATTCTTGCAGTTTTGCACTCTCATTCTTTATGTGCACTACTTTGATGTAGTTTTATACATTTTTTTATTTTTTTTATTTTTTTGTACCTGCATGTTATCCTTGCACCGTATGCCGCTGGGTAATGAAATTTCAATGCTCTGTATATATATATTCTAGGATTGACAATAAAGCTATCTTGAATGAATGATTGAAGATTGATTGATTGATTGATTGATAATGAAGCTTGAACCTTGAACCTTAAATGTCCAGTCGCAGGATTTGGGCTTTTCCTCCACATCCCAACATGTGCGGGAACGACCAGGAAAACAACAAAATTCTCTCGGCTGCAGCTCCGAGATGCACGTTGGCTGACGCATCCTCTTAAAGGCCGACCGAGAAAAATCTGTGCTTCTCCCGGCCTCTGCAGAGGTTCGCACAGATCCGGAAATTAGACTGGAGCGCATCCACGCACGCACGCACACACACACGCACACACTCGCTCGCTGCCGCCGTCGCCGTCCCACACATCACCCTGAGTGACAAGCACATCGACCGCCAACAGAACCCCGGTGCACAAAACACTCAAAGCGAGAGTGTCTCACATTTCAGTCTTTTGCGCCATCGTCGTGGGAGACGCGGCGGGAACGTGCGCGGCCGACCGGGTCCGTCGGCGAAGTTTGTCTGCAGGCCATCCGGCGATGCTCAGCTCAGCAGTGAAACAGGGACGAGGGGAAAAAAAAAGTTATGTCTGGGATGTGAGCGTTCAGGTTTCGCTGTGGACAGCGGCGGACGGCCATTGTGCTCTCTTGTTACTGAGATTTTTGCTCGGCATGACGAGAGGCCTGAACGAAGGCTAAATATTTCAAGTGCTTAAAGCCTCGTCACTTCATCTCTGATGGTCTGAGAGTTGAGAAGAACAGCGGGACGCGCAGCGGCGCGGCGGGGGCCGTGGGCGGCCGGCTAAATATTTGATGGGTGAGGAGGAACCCTGGGCGCGTCTCCGCTGGGAGGCTGTGATGTGTCCCGGGTGGGCGGGTGCGAGGGAGGGCGGGGCCACACACCTGCCAGGTGAATTATTCATGCCGCCGCCGAGGTCATCGGGGGAACGGCGTGACAGGCGGCTCATGGCGGCGAACAAAGGGGCCGGGGGCTCGGGGAGAGGGAGGGGGAGGGGGGAGGGGGGGCAGAAGAGGAAAAGGAGATACACTGCGCTGCGCTCGGCTGGATCTCGGCACTTGCGGTTCACTTCTAACTGTTAGTGACCAAACTGACTGTGTAGTGACCGAGGGAACCCTCGTGCGCTCCATGATTGGCACAGTTAGAGGGCTCGTGCGCTGCATGACTCACTAACGGCAGCGATGCAAAAACACAGACGAAAACATTTCAAGGAGCAGCACAGAATAGCTGCGTCCCTCCTTCTCCTTTAATAATGTAAACATCTCGCTTTTTATTTTTCTGTATATACTTACAGATATTTTATTTTTGTCTATATCTTCACTTAATATAATTCTTAACCTTTTGCGCTGTAGCCTTTTTGTGTTGTTGCTGTAATCACGCAAATTTCCCCACCGTGGGATCAATAAAGGTCTTCTTCTTCTTCTAAGAGTTGTTTTCACACTGCACCGCTCTGTCAAACCAACCAAAAACCTTTTCAATCCATTACCCCTTCTCGCCTGTGGTGGCGCTGCAGCAGGAATTACTGAGGGAATCATCTGGTGCTTAGTACACCGGACGCCCTGCACTTAACAACTGAGGCAACTTAAGGGTGAGTTAACCCAAGATGCTTTGCTTTGTAGTCCACTTCCTGCATTTAGTTCACTTGACTACCAGGTGGACCAGAGTTTGCCTCTTTCTATTGTGTGTCCACCTCTCCCTGAACAAACTGGAAGCCAGTTGTGGATACACTCGGTGTAAAAGCAAAGATTCATAGCAGCTGAAGAATTTAAAACAACAAAACTCAAGAATATGAAAAAATATTTCAAAATGGATCTGAATGCATAATAACAACATAAATTGACTACGTTATGAGTTTAGCCTTGCAATATTAAAGTTTCCTCTTTGTGTTATTTTCAATTCTAGCTGTGTACGTTTGGGTGACAGAAATGTGACCCTACAGTGAGTTTAAGAACACAAACACACCTTGTGGTCGGCCTCAGTGCCGACTGGCTTGGCTTCACGTGTTGATTCCAGACACTCACAGATTGAAAGAAAAACAAACAAAACAAACAAAACAAACAAACAAAAAACAAACAAACAAACAAACATGTGGTTGATGACATTTGTCATCTCCCTCGTGTTTGATTAATTTATGAAACCTACTCTCCAAAGGTAGCGTCAAAATGAAACGTGGCCCATGTCAGCGCTCAGCCGCACCGTCGGTTGGTGCAGGTCCGGAGGTGACGTGTGACCCGGGAGCCTTTAATAGCTGCCCTGCCGACGTGTGAAGCATAGCAGCAGGCCTGCGTTCTGCACAGCGGTGTGAAATAGACGCATTGATGTTTATATTACTGCTATTGATTCTGAAGGGCACGCACTGGGCGTGTGCATGCCTGCGTGTGTGTGTGTGTGTGTGTGTGTGTGTGTGTGTGTGTGTGTGTGTGTGTGTGTGTGTGTGTGTCTACTGCGCGGCCTTGCCTGCGTTGCCCGTTTGACACAACAGATCCTGTAAATAAGACAGTGCTGTGGGAATTTCCTCAATATTTGCACACTATTGACTGAACACTCGCACACTCAAACAGGCACATGCACACGCACGCACGCATGCACGCCCGCACCCACACCCACACACACACACACACACAGAAATGGTCTGGCGGTCATCCTCCCGTGTATATGTCTGGTGCGGCGCAAATAAAATTTCCGGATGAAGCCGCAATCGAATTAATTATGCAAACAAAACACAACTCGCATTCCTAAATGACAACGGCAGGCATAGCCAGCAGCCTATTTAAATAATAATCTTTATCATTAAACGAATTTCAACCATGAGCAACTCTGCAGAACTGAAAAAGTAAACATGCTGGGAGCACAGTGTAGGCAGATAAATAAAAAGAAAACATAAACACATATCCATTGGAGGAGCTCCCTTCATTTCTGTGCGCACCTCTAGCTGACGGGGTCGCACGCGGAAATGTTCTTTCAAGACCAATTCACTTGCTTTGTACTCTGTCCTGGAATTTGTTTGAGTTCCCCGTGCTGGCTTTTCACATTAAGCTGGCTGAGATTTGGCTCTTCTTCATTCCTTTTTCTCTTTTTTTTTTTTTACATGTTTGTTCGCCGTAGCCGCAGGGCAGCAAATACAAGCGGGCGAAAGTCAGCGCAAATAAAATGTAACACTCCAAATGGCCAGAAGAAAATTGAGGACACCGAAAATGAGGATTCGCACATTGCGGCGCCAGCGAGAAAACACCAATTGTTCTTCCAGACGTCATTTTTTATTACTATTGATTGGATGGCTACATAATTAGAGTGCAAAATCCCACCATCCTCCACTTTATGAATACTTAGTGGTGAGATGATGTGCAGAGAAACAAACTGTGAACCTAATACCATGACAGACAATGCGGTTTTAGACAATCCTCATTGGGTTTTTTTCAATAAAATTACCAAAAAAAACCAAAAAAACGACAAACATACACTATGTACACTTCATGAGGCGCACCTTGCAGCTAGCGGGTACCTAATAAAGTGGCTGGTGTTGTATGTAGTGCTTCAAGGTCGGAGGTGTGTGGACCTCTGACTCCTGACATCAACAAGGCATTTTTCTCCCCAGTGGATCAGCAGTTTGTCAAACACTCAGACCTGCAGCCCGTCTGCCACCAACAAGTTTGATCACCACGCCCAATAATGGAACACATCATTGAGGCTTGCCCTCTCCAAAGCCTGGAAGGAGGATTACCCACCCTCCATACAGCAAACCAGGAGGCAACTGCTTGGCTTAAGGACTTTGCATTCGCTAAATAAAAAAACACGCCCAAGTCACTTCAATCCCATTCCTTCCCCATTCCTGATGATCGTGTTCAACTTCAACTTCAAGTCGTCCCCATTAGATCAACGGGCTATTTGTGTTAAAAGGCCTAATAAAGCATTGCATGCAGGTCCCGGTGAGAGCCCGCCGATGTAAAAGATCCTCCGCGTGCAACAAAGCTGTTGTGCTGAACATGCGTGCACATGTCCTAAGTGAACACATGGCTTGTAATCAGTCTTGTGACGCTCGCAAAACAGCCAGGCGGAAAAATAAAAGAGCCTCAAATCTGGCTAAGATTTTATCCCAGAAATGCTTGCTCGTCTGATGTGGGAGGAAAAAGTGGGAGGACCTGACTTGAGCAGCCAAAAAAATAAGGGGGAAAAAGGGAGGGGGAAAAAAGGAGCTACAGATGGTTATCCGGGTTGTTAGTCGTTCACCTGAAAACTTGTGAGGATCTGTGACAGGCTGTCAGCTAAAACACGGGAGTCTTTTACCCTCTGGTTGCTGCCTCGGTTGTGGGTGGTCCAATATGATAAGGTGACATCTGTTTCATGAGATTAGCTTTCATCTTGCAGCCCACACACACATGTTAATAGCAGGCTGCGATTGGCTCAGACGCTGCTGACTATATGTGTCGGGTAGGGTTGCAGGGAAGCGGAGCCACATAAAGAGAGCGGAAGAAGTCGTTTTCATTATTCTGGGGTGAACACGAGGGGCGAACGACCTCTGCTTCAAATGGCACCTGCTGTACAGCGCCGGTTATCAAATATGCATGAGCTAAAGAAATGAACTGCAATAAATTTAACTAACAGATGTTTCTTCGTGTTGCTTTTTACCGCCTTGGAACGACTGCTTCATAGACAAAGCAGTTTAAGAGGAAAATGCTGCCTCGCCAGCCTTCAGTGGAGCTGCATTGGAAAACTAACAATCCAAAGAAATGAATAAATAAAAAGTAGCCCTCTGTTTTACAGCGTCCTGCAAAACTGATGGGTTTGAGCTTTCAATGGGTGGACCTTCCAAAGAATTAAAGGAAGAAAAGAAAAAAACCTGTCAGGGAACTTGACTGGGACACTAGAGACACACATTATTGTTGTGAAAGTTAATAAGATATGGTGAGCCTTTATTGTCCCACAGCGGGCAAATTAGCAATTATAATCTGCCATGGGAATGTTGTGCATTGTGTCACGGCACTTCAGACAAATGCAACACTTTAAAGGGGCGCGAAACGTCGTCTGATTGAGATGCAGCATTTTTGGTGTGTGTGTGTGTGGGGGGGAGGGGCTCAGCTCTGGGTATAACGGATTGCACGCTGGTATGCTGGCGACGCACTCTTGGAATATGAGCCACCGAACCAGATGGAAACGTTAGAGTGGGGAGCCAGCCGCAGGACAGGACTTGGCTCAGGAGAACTTATGAGGGATTTGTCTGAGTTTGGGAGAGGGAGAGAGAGAGGGAGAGGTAGCGAGTGGGTCGGGGGAGGATCGAAAAAAAGAAAAAGAAAAGTGCATTAGAATGTCAGAAGAGGGGTTGAGTTGCATCCATTAGGGACGGCGACGGCTGCGAGTGGCACATGCTGACATGCCTGCGTGTGGATGTGGGAGATAGAGTTACCACTGAAGGGGAAATGAGCGGTTGGAGGGAGGAGGGGTTGGGGGGTCCCGAAAGACTCCAGACATACAGGAGTCCCTGGAAGGACAGGTGTGAAGGCATTGTGGTGGCAGACAAAGGGACTCGCTAGCCAAAAAAAAAAAAAAACTGAGCCGTGGAAGCATCTGTGTCACAAAAGGGAACTCACAAGAAGAAAAGAACTATAAAAAAAAAAAAAAAAAAAAGTGAAGCAGGTCTCGTTGGGCGCTTCAAAATACAGATCAAAAAAAAAAACAGCCAGGGGTCTCTCCCAAAAATCAATTCTGCTCCCACTGTTTGTTTTTGTTTTTTTTATTGTGTTTGTCCTTTTTGCAGGGGGGCAACAACTTGGAGCGAGCGCAGGAATCCGCCTGCAATTTGCTGGGAGCGGCCGCCCGGCCCGTGAAGGTGTGTGTCTGGTTATGAGAGCCGACAGGCAAACCTGGCGCCGGGCGGCGACGCTGATCCAAAGCTGGCCGGACAAACGTCGCCGCCGATTGTCGCCCGGGCGCCTGCGGAGACGTCAAACACAATGACGTGTCGCGAGCTGTGGCGAGCGCAGCGCCGAGCTCGCTAGGAGGAAGTCATGACTCTCGCAAAAAAAAAAAAAAAAAGGAGACCGGGGGGGGGGGGGGGGGAAGCAGGCGGGTCAGGAGAAAGGTGTGAGAAAGGAGCGCAGGCACGTGCGGCGGCGCCACCTACTGACCCACCCGACAGGCTGCTGCGGCCGCTCGTCTTTCGCCGAATTAGCATCCGCTCGCGGCTCCCTTTTTATCCCATTGTGCGCTTTTCAAACAGCTTCCCGTGACAGCGATGCAAATGTCAGGGGCCTGGACGAGTTGCTTCACACTGCCCCCGATTCTTTAATTACAGAGAGTGTTAATCTCATTTGGAATAACGCATCCAATTAAAGAATTGCTTGGATTAGAAGGCGGCGAAAAGAAGGGGCCCCGTGCGAGATTAAAACCTTCCGGCCCCATGGGGGGGGGGGAAATATGTGCTTTTCTGCACAGAATACAACCTGATTTTATCAAATCGAACAGCTTAACATTCAATTAAAGGCTCTGTTCGCTATAATCAGATCAGCAGATTTAGGTAATTGGGTACATAGAGACGGGGAAATTAACCCGAATGGCACGCTGGATGTGTGTTTGGGAAACCTGCAGCTTCACGGCGGCGCAGCGTTAGCGAACCCGCGGCGGGTTGATAACATCGCAAAGCATCGCTTCACTTCCGAGGCGAGGTTGTTCGACCGCCGCAGACTCAAGAATACTGCTGATTTTTTTTTTTTATTATTTGAAATCTTTCAGAGCGAGATGTCAAGAGCGATGTCAAACGAAGTGCGGTCGTGAGTCGGAGCGCTGAGACGACAGAAGCAGAAATGAAGCGATAACCTCGCACCGGCCTCAGCGAATCAAAGCGTTGTTCTGTTGAATCTGCGCTCGGCCCGGGTCGAGGCGGCCGCTTCCATTTCACCGTGTCCCTCAGGGCTCGGTGCCATTTAGAGGATGGATTTCAGCGTTGTCCTAATTGCAGCGAATTGCAAAAGGCACCGCATACAAATGAATAAACAAAATAAAGTCAGATACTCACTGGACCTATTAATGCAATTAGCAAGGCTGTGTTAGCCAACCTGATGGAGCTGTGGAGGCTAAAGACAGACCCTCCGTCAAAGCCAAGAGCCTGAGAGGGTCGGCCGCAGACAAAACACACTGACTGTCTGTCGAGTGCATCCGTGTGTGTGTGTTTGTGTGTGTGTGTGTGTGTGTTTGTGTGCTTTCCTTTCGCCTCAGGCCGCCGGTCTGCCGCCAGAGCTGGCCCAGATTATGCATGAATCTCGCCGCTTATCAGCTGACCTTTAAATTGGAGCCGCGCAGCGACTGCCGGGCCCAGGGGCTTGACGGCCGCACCTGATTGGCCGCTGCTCTTCGGACCTGCTGACAATTGAAATTAAGAGATCCAGGTGGGCACGTCTGCA
>NW_027466057.1:4845000-4875000 GCF_046127955.1 Nelusetta ayraudi
TACAACAGCGCTGACAATAACTAATAAGAAGAAGTAGAACAATTACAACAACACCGACCAAATTGGTCATTAAACAAGCTCCAGTTTACTCAGCTGTCACTCAGCAAACCCTCTTTGCTTTTTTTCCCCCCGCCAAGATAAGTTCCCTCCCTTCAACTTCTGTTCAGAAGAGGAATTTGCTGCCTGATCGAGCACATCTCCCCTTCATGAGGAACTTTGTTGCCTTTCATTAGGGACGAGATTCATCACAGCGAGCAAACAAAAGGGGGTAAAAAAAAAAACAAAAAAAAAACAACAAAACTCTGCTGCTGCTGCATAAACACCCGGTGGCAAACACTGAAAAAGGCGCAAAGCAAACAAAGGGCCCGGCGAGCTGATTCAGGAGACAAAGGATCGCATGAAGGACATTGATACTGTCTGATTGCTCATTATTAAGCTCTTCAAAATGACACACGACTGCGCGAGTGGAAAAAAAAAAAACAGCTGTCTGGAAGTTAAACAGATGCTGCTTTCTCCTCGTCGCACAGCAGAGTCGCTATCTTGTTCTGAGCGCTCGAAGGAGGCGGAGCACGCAGGTCACGTCCAGACCAGATCAGACCGGACCGGACCGGACCGGACCAGACCCAACCGGACCAGACCAGACAGTCTGAGGTCCAACTTTCCATCCGATTGAAACGATACCGAAGGTTCCAGTTTCCAAATGACCAGCGCTGACCAGGAGATTAAAAAAAAAAAAGTCTCAGATAAGGGAGCCGCGTCAGAGCAATTTAACAGGTCGTGACCCTGTCTGGGAGCGGAAGCCACTGGGCAGGGGAGTGTGCACGCACATCCTGAGGGATGTGCCCCGTAGTGAGACGAGATGTGGTCCCAGCTGAGCTTGGAAACCGGACTCAACGGGCGGAGGCTGTCAGCCTAGCATCAGCGCTAACATCTGGGAAGACACTGGGGAGCTCTGTGTTGTTTGGTGTCATGAGTGGGGACAGAGATCGTCTTCGTCAGCGCACCAGAGAGGCACTCGGTTTGACTCGTTGATCCGGGAGTATGTTTGCAAAATGGCGAAATGCAGCCGTCTATTTTGGCCAACGAGTGCATCCTTTGCCACGCATTGCACCTCTGTGAATCAGTCACAGTTCACATGAATTACTCTGTAAATTTGGGTTAAGCATTATCCCAATTAAAAAGAAAAAAACAAAGACAGGTTAGAGTGCAAAGACAATAGTATGTTTTATTTAAAAAATAAAAATCAAATAAAAATTCCATAACAAACCAAGTATCCTGGATGAAGGACCAGATCATCAGTTCAACTGTAGCTTTCACATCAGTTAAATATTCACAAAGTAGATATATTTTTTTGGAATGTGTCAGTGAAAGGTGAAAGATTCACTCAACATTGGGCAAACCTTCTTCTGGTCTCAGTCACAACAGTAACTGAGCCGGTTACTCTAACTGTTTAATAATTACTGTAGCTACGAACTGAAACAGACAAAGCGAGAAAAAGCCTTCGGAGCTCTGTTCAAATGATGAAATGCTCCAGCTCTGGTAAAGCAGAACCATCCTGGTTGGGAGCCTTTCAAGAGGGACTTGCAGGAAGTCGGACTAAAAATGCCACACACATAATATTTCCTTTTGTTCTGTCCCCGCTAACAAGCAGAGTTCTCCCTAGCGCAGAAGAAAACTGTAAAGTTAGTCGCTCGCCTCAAAACGCTGTGGAGAAACCATCTGTTTTACTAAACTCTTGCCGTCATAATGCCTCTTTTTTATCCGGAGCACATTACCATTTTTATTGTTTGTTTTGGACGCCTGCCGCCCGTGGAGTTTTTACTCGCTGATGTACTTTTTTTAATTTTCCATTTTCCACAAACTGCTCTGAATTTTCCGAGAACAATTAGAATCGGAATCTGAGAGGCACCCCCCCCCCCGCATTCCCCCCTTGTTTGTTGCCTCTTTTGCTGCTGGTCGTTAGGACAGAGACAGAAATCTTTAGTCGACCCCGAAGCTAATGGCCGCACGCACGCGTACACAATGTCCAAGCGCGGCGCACAATGGCGTGCTTGTGGCTGCGGAGATAAGACGGATGCCATGCGGGCTCCGTGGGCAACGGCGGGAGAGGCGGGGCTTCGCCATACAAGACACTCCTCTGTACCTCCTCCGGGCACGTTCGCACAATGGCGACGACTGTATGCCGAAGCCCGCCAGGCGTGGGACGGTCGAGCTCGGAGGTGCGCACGAGCGAGACAACAGGGCCGAGTACGGCTCGGGCTTTGATATCGACAGAAATGAGCCGTGTTAAAAAAACAGACGGGAGACAGAAGACAAACACAAACAGAGGGAGAAAGAGACAGAGTGAGGGGGGGGGGGGAAACAAGGCTGCCAGAGGATAAAAACAACAACTGTGAGCCACAGACAAAGAACAAAGTCATCCAGCTCACAGAGTGTTTTGTCCCCAACAGAGGAATTATTTTTCTCTCCGTGAGAAGTCGTGCAGCTCTGTGACAGGGCGGTGCATTACGTGAACTGGAACAGAACAAAATACGATTCAAAGGTGCAATGTGACTCCCATTTTCAGATCTGCGTGATCTGGAATCCTGGTCTCCAGTGGCGCCGACCTCATCCCAGCCTCAAACCTCCACGGATCTCTGGGAAAAGAGCGTATTTAGCCCTCTGTTTACAGCCCCCGACTGCTTCCTGCTGTTGAGGACGGGCCAACAGAGCGCTGTCACTGACCCACATGAGGCATCAGTGCCCTCTGTGACATCACAAGGACTGCTTGTTTCAGTGCCTGCCTTCTGAAAACTGGAAGAAGATCATTTCAAGTGTGTTCGCCTCGACTCGGAACATTCATTCATTCATTTTCCATACCCGCTTAGTCCCGAGCTCAGGGTCACGGGGGTCTGCTGGAGCCTATCCCAGCTGTCTTAGGGCGAAGGCAGGGGACACCCTGGACAAGTCGCCAGTTCATCGCAGGGCCACATAGAGACAAACAACCATTCACACTCACATGCACGCCTACGGACAATTTAGAGTGTTCAATTGACCTCACATGCATGGTTTTGGACTGTGGGAGGAAGCCGGAGAACCCGGAGAGAACCCACGCAGACACAGGAAGAACATGCAAACTCCACACAGAAAGGTCCCAGGTCCGGGCCCCAGAATCGAACCCACAACCTTCTTGCTGTGAGGCGGCAGCGCTAACCACTGCGCCACCGTGTCGCCGACTCGGAACAAACACAACCAAAACAAATCTACGGTCAAACAAACAGAAACTATTCAGCTGACATCACCCTTTTTAAATGTCTAACATCTTTAATTTTCAGAGACTAGAACACACGGCCAGATCTCCATTCCAGCCCATTCCCCCTGTAGGGAATCTACAAAATAAACCTACCTCACCTCCGACACACGCTGATCTACATCAAACCGCCGTGACTGGAAGCAGACTGCACTACTTCATCAGGGCGCCTGCAAAGCGCCGAGCGTCGAGTGCGGAGCCTGGTCTTTTCCGGAGCTCCGGCAGCTGTGCGGAGCTCCGGAAGCTGCCGCTCTCCCAGGGAGAGGTCAACAGCGCGGACGCGTGCCAGGTGCGAGGTTGGCTGGCGCGGGTTTAATCGAAGTCCGCCAGAGGAGGCAGGTCGACGGAGCGCCGCTGCGGCTAGCGAGCGAAGATAAAACTATTCCTGGGTGGCTTTTTTTTTTTTTTTCCCCTCCGCCCCCCCCCTCCTCCCCTCTCCTCCCCCTGCCGTGCCGGCCGGCCGACCGACCGGCCGCTAAGCCTGCGCACTCGCCCAGGAAGTCGCGCTTCAAAGCCGTCCCGGGGATTGATTTGACAGCTAATTTACAGAGGAGATTTGCATGCGGCCGTGCGCTAATAAGGCCGGCTTTTCTCTTCCGTCCTTTGTCTTTCCGCCGCAATCCTCCCCCGCCCCCCCCCCCCCAACCCCCCCGCTGCCGCCGTCCTCGTTTCTCTCGGAGCCCACCAAACAGTAGCAGATAATGTGAGCGAATTAAGGAGACAAGAGATTCAAATTGGATATTGATTAAGAGACTAAAGCCTCGTGTGTGTGTCCCCCCGCCCCCCACCGTTAAGGCCTGTGTTTAAATGATTGATTCGCAATGTTGCTCACTCGCAGCGGCCGCGTGGGGACGATGATCGGCCGGTGAGTCGCGGGGGCGTGGGGTCCCCTGACGCGGTGTCACACCGCGCTAAACGCCTTTCACGCCGACGCACACAAAAGGGCTGCCGCCTATCCGACGGCGGATCTGTCCGTCGGCGTGTCACGCAGGTGGAGGTGCCGAGGGAGATCAAGGACGGAGGCTCCTTGACGGCGCCGCACAAAGAGGCCCGAGTGACGGCGGGCAGAGGACGAAACGGAGCTTCTGTGTCGGGCGGATTGTTCGGCTGGAGGGAGAGACGGGAAAAGACGGTGACGGGGGGGGGGGGGCTGTCATTCAGCACAATGGCAGCAAGGAGGAAAAAAGAGGACAAAACAGGAGCCGGATTGATGACGTTTGTCTGTTTTGGTTTTTTTTCAACGTTGAATTTTTTTTGTCGCACCAGTGAGGAAGGATTCAAAAGAAACACAAAAACAAAAACCTCTACAGATCTTTGAAAATACATTTTTCATATTTAGCCCACTGTTTGTAACCTCCTGCAAATAAACAAAGCATCAGTTTTATCTTCATGTTTGACTGCCTATGGTTGACCTTCTATATATTTCCAAGATTTGGGCTGAAGGTGCTAAAGTTTTGTGCAACAAGGCAACGCGGAGTTTTCTCATCTCTGGCGAGTTCACTGACCTGCTCCAGACATGTACACAGACAGACAGACAGACAGACATATATATATATATATCATTAGAAAACACCTTCAAAGTGATTTTTTTTTTTCATAATCGAGGACCTTGAACACCCGCAAGGCGCTCCAAAGAATCGAGCGGCTCGGCGGAATCGTCTCACCGGCGGCTGCGCTCTACCCATGAACACCTTCCAATCTCTCTGACAGGCTTTTGAAAGCGTTCTTCAAATAGCTGTCATGGCACAAAAGCGAGAGAGGGACAAGCCGGCGCGAAAAAAAAAAAAGAAAACTGGCACCTCGCTGAAGTGGCTCACGACGACGGGTGGCGCGACGGGCCGCCTGCACACGGCTACGACTCACTGTTCTTGTTTTTGAAGATGTTGAAGACGGGGAGGATCTGCCGGTAGTAGGGCACCAGCGCTTCTCCCACCAGGTCGGCCGACATCACCAGGTGCTGCAGGACCTTCAGGGTGGTGCAGATCACCTGGCGGTTTCTGGTGTTCAGGGCGTCTGCGGAGGCAAAGGCAAAGAGAGGAGGGGTTGGTCAAAGACGGAAGCTGCCAGCATGGACGCCCCCTGCAGAGAGAAAAAAAAAAATTCACTTCCATTCCAGCCAGTCGCTGCAGCTCCACTGCACGCTTTGCAGGTCTCTGCACTGCCGGTTTGCATTAGATGCACCAAAGAGGAAATTAAAGACTCATATCGTCAAGCAAATAAAATAAAAATACACACGTCAGGGTTTTTATTCCAAATGCAATCTACGTTTTATTCAATACAATCGAAAAAAAAAAGTACCACAAAGTTAACAGGACTTATTAGTGCTTACTTTAGCATGTTATAGCAATTTTTATAATATAGATGAGGATAGTCAAGCAAACCTCGAAATAAGCTGTTGTTAACATCTAGGAAGTACGTATGTGTTTCATATTCATGATGGTTGTTGGATAACAGACAGTTCCAGTGTGTCGTTGCCTCTCTCCTGTGACCTTGTGATGTCTGTGACCTCGAAACGCCTGCAGCGGCTGCTTCTTGCCACTGTGGCTGCCTCTGGAGCCGTCCACTGTCACAGAGGCATAATGTGGAAATTGCGGATGATGGCGGAAACTGGATTCACAGGATTTGTTGGGGTTTTTTTTTCGTTCAAATGATCCCAACCATGATGTCACAAAACTAAATCCGAACCCCATTGCATGAAGCCTTTATTTTCAAAAGCGCTTCCTTTGCTGTTGTAGTTTGAACTACCTGAATGGCTGTGTGAGAGGGTTTAGCCTCTGTCTGCATTTAGCTTCATCTTTCACATAACAAGATAACGAAGTGGTGATGATGATGATGATAATGATGATGATGATGATGATGATGATGATGATGATGATGACGGTCGTTGTTGAAAGCCTGGTAGGTTCAACTACAAAACTACAGAGGCTAGAGGGAACTAAAATTTGACGTGGCTGTGTCTTGAGGGATCTCGATGAACCTGCAAGTGGCCCCATGTCTCTAGGACAAAGTTGACTTTTGACCCCATAGACTTGCATGGCATTAGGGCAGTGGTTCTCAAACTTTCTCTGTCACGCTCCACCTTGGAGGAAGAACGATTTTCATGCAAACCAACATTCTTTTTTTTTTTTTATCATTTCACATTCATTTCACTTTTCTCTTCATTTATGAAATCATTTATTTTGTACAAATAAACAACTTTAGCAAATCACTCTTTGTGACATCAAATCCTGAACATTAATTTTTAAACAAGAATACTCCTTTCACTTTTCTCCTGTGCAAATAACTTTTTTTGGGCAAAACCCTTTTGTAACATCCACCATCCTGGCCTCGCTGTGAAACAACACAGCTTTATGTTGTGCTCCCATCTCCTCACAAAGTGCAGAGAATAGCCCGCGCTTCCTGGGGTCTTGTTTTGATGAAACTGACCACCTCAACAACATCAGTCATGCGACAACATCACATTTTCTACCTGCCACACGGGATGACGTTGAGCGTTGCGTGCGCTAAGTCATAATATCGCTCCAGTCGCGGCGTAGATCACGTACTGATGCAAAGGTGTTTGATTACGTTCTATCAGCGCTGGAAAACTGTTCATTGTCCTCTGGCTTTTTCGCTCACGGCTCACGCATTAGAAAGAAAATACACCAGACGCCGAAACGATCACAAACACTGGATTACAAACATCGACCAACACAATTTCTGCTTTCTTTGCACTCGCTTTATGTAATAGATTTTTTTTTTGGACGTGACCTTCTGCATCGGTGTTGACCTCAGCGTCACACTGCGAGAGAACATGACCTGTGATTGGGTGCTGACGCAATCAATGCACTACCCGTGTTCTCCCAAGAGAGACCCATGTGAAGGTGTTCAAAGAAAAACACATTTTGTTCACATTTCAGATGATCGTTCTTGATCCTAAAAGCAGCGAGTCGCTGCCATGCGATTGGCTGATTCGCTAGTTCCCCACTACCCGCCTAATAAAGCGGTCGGTGAATCTATGCCTTTGACAGCTGCTCCGTGTTCTGCCTGGACGTGGCTGATGTTCCAGTGATCGCTAAAAACGGACAAAACCTTGAATAACCAACCTCCTCCTTCTGCTCCGTCGAGCAACGCTAAAGCTCCACTCAGTGATTGAGACAAAAAAACGTCTTTCGACAGCGCAGGAGGAGGAAGAGCACAGCGTGAAACCGAGAGCTGAGAGTCGACGGCTCCGCTCGCTCCCACTTCGCTGTGAGGAGGCAGGCTGAGTGTGCAGCGCGCGGCTTCAAGCCAGCCAATAAATGTGCTGCTTCCGCCCGGCGCGCCGGCAAAATGCATTGCGGCTACCTGCGAGTGGGCCTTCTGCAACAAATCAGTATCAATTTAAACCCATGATTTATTGGTCCGTCCAAAGGCAGCGCAATCCAATTTTCTAAATGTCTCCACCCACCGACGTCCAAAGTCATTTTTGTCACCGCTGCCTCTGCATGATAGCATAACATCGCACCATACGTCTGCCGTCCATACTGCCCCCCCCCCACACCCCGTGTTTATTTTCTGTTTACTGCAACCAGCCAATAGCATCTGCTGTGGCCCCGGAGCGATTGATATTGATTGATGCTCATTCCGCATGCGTGATTCCACGGAGGGCCCTGTTGGTTTAAAGTTAACTCATGATTTTTGTTTTTCTTTCTACCTGTCGGATATCTCTGTTGCTGGCTCTACTCTTCTGGAGAGCATTTACTAACACGCTCTTCTGGCTCTCTTTTTTTTTGGTCTTAGTAATCAAATAAATCATCAGGAAGCTCAAACCTGCCGCTTTTGCAGGAAGCTGTAAACAGAGGGCGACATTGAATGAAAGCTAAAAATGCAGTTTCCTGGAAATCTGCTTTTATTATTGTTGGAGCAAGGCTGCTCTCCTGGGGTCTAGGGGGAGAAAAAACTGGAAACCTTTAAAGTTTAAAACAATCAATTTCGTCAGTCAGTCTCTCAAGGGTGAAATCGTCTCGAAACATCTGCGAGTGGCGACACCAGAGGCCGAGAATAAAGCCTTCGCAGAACACAAACGGCGAACAAGCAATGTCTCCTTTATTCATACATTGTGCCGTTTCCTTCTGGTAATAGCTGCCATTGAATTACATTCTACCACTGGCCTCCTGGAGCGCACAGCCGTAAAAACCGGCGGCACAAAGAGAGCAACAGCGCGAAAACATTGTGTGACGATAAGTGAAGCGTTTTAAAGAGCGCGCAGCATCACCCGCTGAATGTGCTAATACAGCTCACACACACACACACACACACACACAGTAACAGTGCATTGCATGGTGAGACACAACTCACACAAGCGATGCGGCCAAATGTCGTTGGCTGCCATGTGAGCAAAGCGGCAAAATATTCATGACGGCAAAGCAGATTTTTTTATGATGTACATTTTTCCAACTGCTAGCTGACACTAATAATAAGCCGAGTCAATGCAAGACGACTTGCTGAATGTCAAAGTTGAACATCAGAAATGGGAAGAAAGGGGATTTGAAGTGACTCTGAACGTGGTGAGCTTGGCTCTTGGCTGCAGGTCTGGAGTGTTTCACCAACTGCTGCTGATCCACTGGGATCTTCACCGCATCACAGCCATCTCCAGGGTTCACAGAGAAACAGGAACTAGAAACAAACCAGCAACCAGCAAATCAGAACAGAACTCCCAACACATCTAACATTGAAGCGGTGTTCACAAGGTGTCGCTAATAAAGCGGCCAGAGTGTGAACAACAAAAATTATTCATAAGAGGAATTTTACTCCATCTTGCAAACCACATCAGCAATGCGTGTGTGTGTGTGTGTGTGTGTGCGTGCGTGCGTGTGTGCGCGCGCACGGTTGCATTCGTCCAGCAGGCGGCAAATGATGCTGAACGGGCAAAAGCCATTGTGCCTCCCGCCACCTCCGCCTCTCAGCTGCCAGACAGCCGGAGATCTCCGCCACCGCCTCCGCCATGTGGGGAACAACGAGGGGAATTTCAAAAACCTACATAACAAACAATGAAATTCTAATTACCAGCCAGAGCAAACAATTTTCCCCACGCTGTGACATTTGGACCAGCGAGCTGTTCAATTATTCATCGCCACTCGCCTTACGTACGCACACCAAAAAAGAAAAGGAGGGATGGGGGCGGGGGGGAGGGGGGGCGGGGGGGGGCGGGGGGGGGGGGCAGAGGATAAAATTAAAATAACAAGAGAGAAGACGGTCGAGGGTCTGATACGTAAAAACTGGAACAAAACCCGCGCTGGGACAAATCTGAATTAATGTCGTCAATCTAAGCGTACCTGGACCCGATTTATATTCAGTGTGATAATCAAACGGCGCCGACCTTGTGTCCCACTTCCTGTGTGATGTCAGAGGTAGTGCGCCGGCGCCGAGCGCTCGCTAGGGAAGCGTTCTTACTTTACTGCGTGAATGTAGAAGACGTTGCGGTGCAGAGGCATAAGTCAGAACGCTCTGAAATCCGACTTCCTGTTTGAGAGTGAGAGCCTGCCAGTGACATCACAACAACTGCATCTTCCGGCGCCGCCATCAAGTTTAGCTCACGGGCCCTTTTAGCTTAAGATAGAAGATGTCATGTCCTTGTTCAATTTTAAAGACACTTATTTATCTAAAGAATAACATTATGCAAGCAGCTACGTTTGTTTTTACATTTTTCCAACTCATCTAAAGGGGCAATCTCTGTGTAAACGAAGTGAATTTGAAATTGGCTGTGGTGCTCCAGTGGTCTTACTTCTTCTGGGTTAGAGCCTCACATTACATATGCATATGAATCTCTGCCTCCTCCCGCCCTCTTGGAGAAGTTGCCCCACCACCGTTATAAATAGCGAGAAAACAAGCGGTCAAATGTGCCGCAACTTCAGAGTGCACATGCAAATAGCATAAAACGAGCTGCAAATGCATGCTAAATTTAAGCCGGGTATAACCCTAAATCTAGAGAGTTCCCTTTTATGACCAGAACTGTTAGAGTGTCATGTTTCCAAGGGGACAAGTATCACTGACGGACCTGCAACCAACTCAGAACTGCTGATAACTGCGTTATTGATTAAGTCGTATTTTAACTGTCTTTGATGAATACAACTGAAAAAAAAAGGTCTCACATGTGGTAGCAGAGTTCTGCGTTGAAGGCTGGTCCGTCACTAATAGCGGCCCCCTTGGAAACGCAACATGGGAACAGAGTTCCAGTAACGGTTTAGGGTTTTATCCAGCACGATTCTAACTAACGCTAGCGTGCCCAGCATGTTCACTTCACTCACATGTTGTGCTCAGCAGCGCCCCCTAGCTGTGAAAAAAGACGATTTATTGCCACTTTGAGGTCATCTCTCAGACATTGGGCTGCTGGATGAACAGCAGCACAAATGTGCGACGTGGAGTCAGCGAGGACGGGGCGTTTAATGTCAGCCGCAGCCTTCTTCATTGTGCATTCCCACCGGGTGACCCGCAGTCATCATCAAAATTCACCGGCGCCTGACGTGACTCAGTCACTTTGCAGATAAGAGCCTGGCCAGACACACAGTAGATGTATTAACGTCGGGGGGGGAGAGAAAAAATATATATCTGGCCGCTTCACTCTTTTACCCCTCCCACCATCCCTCCTTCCTCTTCATCCTTCAGCCCTTTTGAAAAATAATTAATCGGCAACAGAGATGCGTGTGGCGGCTTCGCCTTGTGGGAAGCAAATCAGCCCTGATTTTTTTTTTTTTTTCCTTTTTTATTGAACCAAGAAGTTCATAATAATAATAATAATAAGGAGGAGGAGGAGAAGCAGGTGGTTGAAAATTCCATCACCGCCGCCTGCGTGCATGGAGAAGCGGAAGCGTCACCTTCGGTCGGGGCCTCTGGCAGAGAGAACAGACGCGATGGAAAGGCTCCAAACTTATGAAATACCGACTAAGTTTCTAATTAAGGATGCACCAATACCACCCTTTTGCAGAACGAGTAGAGTACGAGTACCTGCATTTCAGCACTCACCTGATACTGATACTGAGTACTTCATAAGACCATTACACGTCATAGAATGACTTTGATTCTTGTTCGTTTCCCCCAGATGTTCTGCTGTCTGTCTTTGTTTGTGACTGTCACAAGTTTCACTGCGGTACAAACACAAATTTGACAAAATCTACTGAGACAATGAATCATCTGGACCTGGGTTCGGCTCGTGCAGGCGTGGAAGAGCAACGCTGGCGGTTCACAGCGGGAGGCGTGTCGGCGGCAGCTCTCCGCGCTCGTCTTTTGTCGCTTCCACCAACATATTTTTGCGTCTGTGTTTCTGTTGCACTCCTGCTCGTTGCTGGCAGTCACACCCCTCTACCCAATCACACGCGCGCGCGCGAGCCCGTGTGCTGCCAGCCAACTGCCCATGACATGAACACTATCCCCGTCTCGACTCGGCGCCACTTAAAGGCTCCCACTTTGAAACTGACACTCGGCTTGGCAGCGGCGCCGAGCGAAAGTTAGCGCGCGCGTGCACGTGTGTGTGTGTGTGTGTGTGTGTGTGTGTTTGAGGAGAAGATGAGAGACACTGTGTTTTATGTGTCCATCCTGAAATTTCAAACAAAAGCCACTGGATGCATCCTTGCAACCCCGTACACATCCCCCTCAACACACACACAACCTCTCTCTCTCTCTCACACACACACACACACACACACACACACACACACACACACACACACACACACACACACACAGGGATGCTTCTGATTTCTATTTTGAAAGTGTCACGAGACGTGCCCTCTTCACCTTCCTCCCACTGCCAACGCCTGTGTGTGTGTGTGTGTCTGTGTGTGTGCGTGTAGTGGAGGTAAGTAGCCTCAACACAATGACACAGTTAAATGTGGCGTGTCACCACATTGCACACGGCAGATTATCAGGTCCGCTTTTAGAGCCGCTTTCTTCCGGCAAACACAAAAACAAGGACGCTTCAGCCCCCCTCTGGCACCCCCCCCCCCCCTCCACACCGCCACCCCCAGGGGGTTAATGTAATAACAGGAGGAGTGTGACTGCAATGTGACGGCAGTGTGACCGAATAAGGACTCGTCTCAGACGCGACTGCGCGCGCATTAATGCTGTCGCTAGCGTGTGAGACAGGTGAGTCTATTCCTGGTCGGGGGCCGTTGCCTCATTGTGCATGAGGCCCCGCAGCTCCCTGGCTGTCTAAACTGTGACTGATAAATGTGGAATACTGGTTTAAAGTCAATTGGTGTTCACTTTGATTGCAAAGTTAGCCAACATCAGGTTTCTAACCAGCTAAATGATGCCTTTTAATCCCCACCACCACAACCACCACGCCGCCATCCCCCACAACCCTCTTCAGTCTTATTAGCGCGACGTCTGAATGCAACAATATTGCAGAGCAGTGAGATTGCGGCAATTAAATGACGGCATCTCTAATTGTTTATTAGAGCCGAGACAAAACGCCGGGACCGACGAGATTTTCTCCGATGTCAATCAGCCATTAAAAATCGTAATTGTTCCGCGCAGGCCTTTTTTTTTTCTCTTCCTGAAAATGTATGCAAATGAATTAAAAAGAAGAAGCTGCCTTTTTTTTTTTTTTTTTCCCCTGAAGCGACGAGTAGTTGGTTGTTTATTAATTGTCGCAAATGTGCTGTGATAATGTGATCATCTCGTTGCCTCAAGAGGAAAAAAGAAAAGAAACGCAGCCCCGGTGTTTGCTACGTGTTAGCATGGGCGGCAGTGGGGCAGGCTGAAGTTGATGGAGGTGAAGGTGGACTCTTACTCTTGATGGGGATGATGAGCTGCGGGACGACGGGGAGGATCTTGGGGCCGCCGTGCTCCAGCATGTCGTGGACCCCCTGCCGTGCCAGGACCTCGTACGGGTGAGCGGTCTCGCACAGGCCGTCGAAGAACAGTGGCAGGAAGTGGTGGTAGTCCAGCTTGTCGATCTCCACCTGAGGACAAACAACAGTCGGCGTTACGGGCGCCGCCGGCTGCGTCTTTAATCCGCGCAGGCTGGGAAAACAGAGCGAGGCAGGGTTACCGTCCTTGGCCCAAAGGCGTTTGGTGAAGCACAGAGTTATTGACGGAGGCAGAGGCGGGAGAGGCAGCGGCAGAACTTTGTTTGCACAATTGCAAGCTCTTTCAGGGAAGCTAACAATGCCAATGCAAAGTTTCTCAAATCTACTGTTTTGTTTTGTTTCTTTACTACTGCTGACTTCAGTTCAGCGTGCTCTGCTAAAACGTTAGCCAGAGTTGTAATTCAGAGGAAGTCAGCCAACATGCCAAGAGGGACGTCTTGGTCCGTCTGACTTCTTCACGCGACATTGTCCACAAATGGTGGCAGCTGTTCCATATCCGTTACATCCTTGTTTGCAAAGTGGAGGTTCGGCGGGGGCAGAGAGTCGGATTGTTTTGGTGTGCATGCGGTGAAAAACTATCTAGCAGATGAATAACATCAAACCAGCCCAAATAGAAGCTCGGCTGAGGTGGCCGCATACAGCTGATGCCTTCGCTCCAAGGAAGCTGCTAGAGCCCAGACTGCAACAGATATTTTTGGCTGAGTCTGCTCGAATTTTAAACTTTTGTCCTTTCAAATCTTTGGCTCATGGGCTCGTACTTAGTCAGACGCAAATATTAGCTGGATTACAACGACTTGGCAAACATTACACTGGGAGTATTAGAGAAAGTGAAGAACAGCTTTAGCTCCTTTTGCCCTTCCACTTTGCTTTTGTCCTTGGCGTCGTGCAACATCTAAAGGTCTAACACTCCCTCCCCTTCTCACAGCCATTTATAGACCCCGCAATAAACACATACATGCTCACACACACACACACACACACACACACACACACAGCAAACGGCATGGGGGGGCAGCTGTTCAGGAGATCGTGACACGGCGGCATGTGGCATCTTGCGGAGTGACGTGTTAACACCTGTTTGGACTGGGGTTTTTTTTTTGTTTTTTTTTTCCGGCGACGGGCGGGGAAGGCTCGCTAGCTCGCTCGCACACTAATCAGGGACCAGACAAAGCTTTGTGTCCGACTGCGGAATCGCGGCAAGACTTTGATGTCTCGGCGGCTGAGCGTCGGAGGCTACCGTGTGACAAATTAAAGCGAAGTCTTTCATGTCCGCGAGGCCGTTAGCGGAGAGCCACTCGAGCACCGCGGCGCCCGAGGCCGTCCTTGAGACGAAATGCGGGGGGGGGAGTAACGCACATGTCTGAGTGTGTGCGTGTGTGTGTGTGTGTGTGTGTGTGTGTGTATGTGTGTGTGTGTGTGTGTGTGTGTGTGTGTATTAGATGCATTTGTCTCTGCAGCTGTAACAAGGCTGCCAGCTGTGGGGCTGCATCCCAATGGCACTATTGTTGAGCGCCGGGGTGAGAGGTTGAATGGGTGATTCTGTTTTTCATGAAAGGTAATCCCTTCAGTACGGAAAGCAAATAGCCAGCCGGCAGCAGCCGGCGGTCCTCCATGGACAGCTGAAGACATAGGGAGACGCACATAGCAGGAGACACACGCAGACACACACACACACCCTGCTGAGTCGCGCCGATTCGCGCTCAAATGTCATCCAGGCGGTGGCGCTTGCCGCTTTCAAGTCGCCAGTCAGATGTGCTACTTCAAAGCGGTGCTGGACTTGGGTAACCCCCCAACACACACACACACCCATCCTCCCCCACGCCCCCGCCTGCCCTCCCCGTGACCACCACCACCGGTGACACTGGCGGAGGGGACGGGCGAGACAGCCGGGAGCTCGTGCTGAAACGCGGCTGATTGCTTCGAGGTAATTTGTCCGAGCCAACCTTGACCTTTCCCGGTCAAGGTCGTCATTGCGAGCCGGGGGAGCTCGGGGGAGGAGAACAAAAGCAAACATGAGCCTGTGGAGAGGGGGGGGGGGGAGAGGCGCGATGATGCAAGAGAGCGGCTCCGTTTAAAAATTCTGCCTCCCAATTGAGGTTGAAAATTCTGAAAACGCATTTCCCGGTATTGGATTCTGTGCGTCGACAGCAAGGTGGCTGGGCAGAGAAGGACAGAGGGGATTCGATGCTGAAAGGCTCCGTTTGCTGCGTATTCGAGGTGGATTCCGTTGCGTTCCTCTCGTCTGCATCAAACACGTTCCACTGCGCGTTCCTCGCAAACGAGCGTGAACCTCGGTGGGCATCAAAAGCTCCGCTTACGTCTCGGGATAAAAAGCACGGGCAGGTCATATTTTTAAACCCACGATAAACGTGGCTCCTTTATTTGTTTGTTTGTTTGTTTTCCTTGCAGAGACGCGATCGCTGCCCCCCTGCTGTGAGGATGGGATGTTGCAGGAATAATGACCCGGGAGCATTAGTGAAGGAGAAGGAGAAGCTTGAAGCTGCTCACAATGAAATCACATAAAAAGCGGCTGAGGATCCTGGTTATCGCCCAAGAGTTGGTGACAAACAGCAAACTCCTTCCACAGTGCGCAAACACACGCGCTCACACACAAACACACACGCGTACGGAATGCTAACGAGCAGCCGTTGCACAGCGGTAACTCTTGCATCCGTTATCGATTGTCCGCCCAGGTTTGTTTGTCTTTGGGTGCCTATGGGAATCCCCCCTGGAGTCCGGGGAGTCAATGAGAGCGGAGCACGGCAAGACTATCAGCCAAGTAGCAGCAATTAGCCCGGGGACACAGACCCGCGTGTCTCTTCTGGTCAGCGTCGCAGGCAGCGGCGAGACCGGGAGGGAGTCTGGGGAGAAGCTGGTGCTCATTAAAGAGCAGCGACAGACGCCCCTGACAGGCGCAGGAGGAGGGAAAACAGCAGGTTGCCACTTTAAATACACAATACCTGGACGTGACAGAGTGTGACTTGACTCTGTGTGCGTGTGTGTGTGTGTGTGTGTGTGTGTGTATGTGTGTGTGTGTGTGTGCGAAGCGGCATGTGTGAACATGTGTTTTTATTTTTTTTTCATGTGCAGGATTCATCCATGCAGCACAGTGGCCTGCAGCTCGGTTGAGCTAAGTTGAATGCTACCCAGTAAAAGCGACACTTAATAATAAATAAAAATATGTATATACATATCCAGTATATGTGTATGCATATATATATATATATATATATATACATGTACATTTAGACACTTCTGTTCCAAGGTCATAGGTGTTGTGTGTTCAGAGATGCTATTTGTCGACCTTGGTCATAACCAGGAGCTCTTTGAGCTCCTGTCGCCTTTCTGTGATCCCCAACCAGTCTGACCTCTGACCCCTGGCATCAACCAGGCATCTTCCTCCACACAGCTGCTTCTGCTGCTCACTGGGGTTTTTTTTTTTCTTTCTTTGTGAACCCCAGAAGTAAGTTGCGATGCGGTGACGATCCCAGTAGCTCACCCTCTGTGACATCACAAGGGGCTCTTTTCGCACTCACACACTTTCTGAAAAAGTGAAACAACGAGAACAAGTTAAGGGCGGATTTTTTTTTTTTTTTTTTCATTTGTGGCGAGTTCACTGACAGGCAAGATGCGAATTATTGTAAGAAAACACTGGTAGTGTGTGTGTGTGTGTGTGTGTGTGTGTGTGTGTGTGTGTGTGTGTGTGTGTGTGTGTGTTGGTGAGGTGGGGGCATGGGGGCGGGGGGGGGGGGGGGGGTGCTCTGCCTGAGATGGGACCTTTGCGTTAAAATAGTCTGCCAGGCGTCTCGGGCTCCAACCTTCGCTGTCAGGGTAAAAGCACAGCTCACAGACTCCACACCCAGGTGACAGCCTGCCAGCTGTTTGAAAATGAAGCCTTTTTAATTATGACGCCGCGGCGACTCGAATTGGTTCGTGTCAGCACAAGAGCAGGTTGCCGTATTTGGATGCTGTCGGCAAGACGAGCGCTGAGAGGAAATAAAAAACAGTCCACTGCCGATTGGACTAACTTAATGCGAGTCGCTGGTTGGACAGCCAGCGCGCCGCATGCACCTGTGGAGGCCGGATTTGTGTGAAACGGCGAGACGGGAGAGAGACTTCAGCAACAGATGTGAATTTTAAAGGCTTGTACGCTCCAAGGATGCAGGTGACACACAAGGATCGGGAGGAAACAGTGGCTGTTCCTTGAGAAATCTCAGGAGGGAGAGAGAGAGAGAGAAGCCTTCTTGCTTCTTTCTGTGGTTCTGACAGCGGGGTCTGAGGATCGTCTGCACAAGTTAATTGTCTCCCGTCTACAGAGGTGGCAAAAGCATTCACATTCTGTGCTTCAGTGAAAATATGGATATTAGTGTAAGAAATACCGTGGTCAAAGTCAGTACTCATTCAATTCCTACGCTCAAGTAAAAAAAAAAAAAGGACAGGTTCTGAAATCGACTGAGGTGAAAAGTTAAAATTATTTTCTTTTGCAGTTATTGGAACGCCGTTGATAAGCGGCACTACCCTAAAATAATGTCCCTCCAAAATTTGATGCACTTTGACATTGAACTATACAACAACATTGTTCAAATAGCTTCATTTCAAGCAACAACGATCATTAACAATAATTAAATGTTGTCTTAAAGAGAGGATGTATCCCTGAAAATTTTTTAAACACAAAAGCAACAAGCATGTTAGATATTTGTGTAAATGCACAAAGGAAAAGTCTGGCCGTCTCCTTCACAGAGCCGCAGCCACCACGGAGGAGGAAAAGGCTTTTCTCAGGCGAGGCCTTCAGCTTTGTCTGGAGCTGTAATAGATTTGATTAATTTATTCACCCCAATCCCCGTCTCCGCTCAACTCGTGCCACAGGTGTAACGAGCCCCTCCGGCCAAAACATTTCCAGAAATCAGTTTCCCGCACGGCCGCTCACACCGCGCCACATTAAGACGCGGACAGGGGAGCGTTTTGACTTTCTCGCCGGTTACAATGAGAGGAGCGGGACGGAAATAGGCAAAAGATGAGTGCAGGGAAGAGCAGTGAGTCACTCCCGCTATCTCCCCTGACAGCTGTTTCCATCTAACAAGCGTGCAAGTGTGCTCCATTCCAAGCGCTAGCAGGAGAGCACGCGGTGTCAATTGAAATGATGCCCAACACGAGCTGGATGAGAACTTTTTTTTTTTTTGCGTGTGGCTTCAGTTGTGGTTCAAAAGCAGGACACAGGGAGTTGTGAATTCCATGAGAACCCCCTGTGGAGCGCACACACCGACATGCACGCACACTCTGATCTTATTTCTTTTTTTTATTTTTTTGGAATGCGGTCACGCCTGCAGTCCCAAACGGTGCGCCGGGGGATAAAAAGCAGGCTGTATTATTGGAGGGACAAATATTAGCCGGGGTAATTGAAACGGTGACAGTGCAGCCGACTTTGTAGTTTTCTAACGTTGTTCTGAAAAGATAATGAAAATAGATTTTTTTTTTTTTTTTCACCCCTGCGTTCCTTGCTCAAGCAGAAATTCTCTAAATGTGGTCCTTTTGAGGACATGAAGCAAGTGACAGACAGGGAAAATCGGTTGTAATTTGGTTGCAATAAAGTCCGACATAAATGCAGCCTTATTGTGTTTGTTTCATTTATGGAAAAGTTTGTTTCATTCTGCCAGTTTATCTCCATTTAAAAAAAAATATATAAAAAAAAAAACACTTGGTGCATCCTTTCGCTTGAAGCAACCACAGAATTATTTTGAAAAACAAAAATACAGAGAGACAGAAATGACGTTCTGATAAAGGAATACAAAGGAAGAGGAAGTGAGAGAGAAAGAAGAGAGACGTCTCCCGTTTTAGAAGTCAGCAGAGCCCCCGGGGACTACTGGTTACTGGACAGACAAGAAGAGAATCGTAGCTGGAGGTTAGAAAAGAAATCGGAGTTTGGGATAGAACAGCCAGAACCTAAAAGTTGTCGACACACAGTTGGATGAATTTTTGATATAGGAAAAAAAATATGGTAGTCGCACAGTTGAAACGCTGTCACAACCGACATTCTTTGTGATGATTTCACAAGGATTTAGTGAGGCGTTCAGATGATTTCATCATATCAGTGAGAGAACTGCGCTGCACCAAGCCTTTCAAACCATTTTTAATTCATATCCGTCAACATCTGTTGTGAGTAACATTAATAACAAGTTATTATTTTGTTTTTCATTGTTTTTGACTGTTGTAAAGCACTCTGAGTTACATTTTGCTCTGTAAACAAAATTTGATATAATCAGGATTATTCTTCTTTCTACTCCCTTTTCTTTCCATATTCTGGTAATGTTGTCACTCACTCACTCAATCAATCAATCAATCAATCAATCAATCAATCAATAAATAAAGATTTGCTATCCCAATCAGATTCAGCCAACAGGCCTTTTGTGACACATGCGCCTCGCGTGAGCTTTGGCATTGGAAACATAGATTAAAAAATTAAAAATAAAAAAACAACATGAAAAGTGTGAGTTCAAATTAAGTGCACGACGCCTTAACCCCCCCCCCCCCCCCCAAAAAAAAAAACCAAACAAACAGTGTCACACTGTGGGATGTTTCCAGTGGCTGAGCTCCACCAGCTAATGGCGGGACCGGGTCCGTGTCCTGTGTTTTTATAAGCCGCGGTCGGCCGCTGCTCTCGGCTTCCAGTGATTACAGCCAAGCAGCCGAGCTCGACGACACACAGGCAAAGTGTAATCAAGTCGGTTGGGGCGAGTGGGGGGTTGGGGCGGGGCTGGGTAGAGGTGGGGTGAGGAGTGTGAGAGGGGAGGTGTAATCAGCATTTCCCCTCCAATCAGCCTCAAAATCACTGTCTCTAATCTGCAGCCAGTCATTGATGGGTTTGATTGATAGGACGGATTTGTTATCTGGCTGTGAGGGCTCGCAGGGAGCAGAACAACAAGCAGGAGCAAGAGAGTCAGTCGGCTTATCAGCTATCGCTACATTTGTTACCGCTCCCCTCGACGAGCACGCCGGGCTTGGGTTTTTTCTCTCTCTCTCTTCCCCTCACGGGCTACAAATCGCAGCTCTCCTCTCATTTATCATACAGAAGAATTAAATGTGGACACTTCAAAGGACTTCCGCACCCAAAGGTCCCCGGGGGGCTCGTGTTTTCTCCCTGTTTAAAATGGAGAGGGCCAATCCATCACCGGCTGTTTGTGACAAAAGAAAAAAACCCACAGACCACAAAGAGTATTTGTGCACGAGTCACTTTTGCCAGAGTGTCTATGGATTGCATTATTTGCTCGCATGCATGCGCACGTGCGTGCGTGGGCTGCACATGCATAAGTGTGTGTGATTTGTACATGTCAGATGCACAGAGACGATAAGCGAGCCAGAGTAATGCTTTTTCAGCAAGCAAATACCATGACTGGAACATCTACTGCCTGCACACTTTTGATAAATCCCCACTTCCCAGATTCACACTGCAATGGGAGAAAAAAATAGAAGCGGAGAAAACATCGCAAAGGTTGGAATATGTTCGTTGCAGATGCAACACATGGGCCTGGCTGATTCCGAGGCCGAGACAATAGAAACCGAGACGAATGGCGCGGAGGCAGCGCGGCGCTATCACTGCGCCTCCATCGGCAGAGATTGGCGGAGATACGGGACACAATGGTAGCGCACATTTGTGCACATTTAGCAAGCCACAATAATTAACGGGAGGTTTATCGTCGACGTGTCCTTGACTGAGATTTTCACGAGGTTAGCACGTCTCTCACGCACCCACAGTTGCTGAATGGCAAATTAACAGCTCTTATTTCTGTAAATCTATTCACTTTTCACGCTCCAACAATGTGTTATCTCTGACATTGAAGGGGTTTTCGTTATTAAATAATGCAAAGAACGCTACTGGTGTTGTTTGACAGGTATGTGCATATTTAAAACATAGATTTTTTTAATGTAATTTTTCTGTGGATTTGTGGATATTAAATTGTATCGATGAGGGAAAATCAAACGGCAAACTTCAAAGCTTGTTAAATCAGGGAGGGATGGTAATTTACTTGACTAAATGCTAATTTAGAGATTTTAGAATTTAAAACACGGTTTCAAAAACGGCCAAACTGAATTGGAGGGGGAAAAAAATCAGCTTCAATCAAATGCAGCACTTCCACTTTGCAACCTCAAATCATCAGTTTTATTGGCAGAGGTTGTGGACTGCTCTCATAGGCCAATAAGCACGACATTTGGAATGAAACGGCTAAATCCCATCTCAAACTTGTGTCTAGCCGAGTCAGTGAAGCTACATCCTGAGCAGAGGAGAAGCCCAAAGCAGCAGCAGCAGTAGCCACTCAGTGTCTGTCTGTTCTTCCACCTTTTAATGTGGTGGTGAATCTTTCACATGTTCTATATTGCAAAACATTAAATTAATCATATCATAAACTGCAGCAGGTTTGCGTTTAGTGCCAGTACGCAATGGTCGGGTTTGACCAAATGATACTTAACATGCAGGGTTAATATAGAAAACATAGATTTTTAATAATTAAAGAGAAGAAGATTAATTAAGAATTGAGCTCCGACCTTTATGCGCATACTCAAAGCCATTTCCTAATGCAACACTTGTGTAGGTAGTACTTTTTACGTCATAAATGTAACATTTATAAAAGCATTAATGTGATTTTTCACCACTAGATGTCACGGTTTTGCACATCTATCTACACCAAAACCAACCTGCACCCTGCAGGTCCACAACGCCCCACCTTGGAGGAAGAATTTTTTTTAGAAGAAGTCCCAAATTTGACGTGGCTGTGTCTTGAGGGATCCCGATGAACCTGCAAGTGGTCCCATGTCTCTAGGACAAAGTTGACTTTTGACCCCATAGACTTGCATGGCATTAGGGCAGTGGTTCTCAAACTTTCTCTGTCACGCCCCACCTTGGAGGAAGAAAATTTTTCATTGCTGTGGGTAGATGAAGCAAAGGTGTGACCAGGGATGAGCAATGTCAACCGCAAGTCTGACGGCGACAGCATTTCTGCATCCCTCCACCTACATAAGCGGCGCCCGAGACGTCTGAAAGTAGATCGGCATTGTCATTGGATTAGACGTGTTTATCATCAAGAAACCACCTTTTGTAAAAGCTCTGTGAGAAAAGGCAAAGGAGAGACAGAGAATGCGACTACATCTGCCCGATCAATACGTGGCGGAATGAGGAATCAGGCCGTTTTCACATTCAAGGCTGGCATAAGTCGCAGGGCGTCAGCACACGGTCGGACCTTCCCTGCACCAGGTCAGTATTGATGTGGGGGGGGGGGGGGGGGGGGGGGATATCTCTCTGTCAGGTGATGTGGAATCAACCTTCACAGCTGCTGGCGGCTGACGGCGGTGAGGCCGGAGATGAGACACCGTCGAATGTGAGGACGACACACACACACACACACACACACACACACACACACACACACACTGTGAGATATATGTACGCGGCTTCGTCATTCATCTGCAGGGAGAAGTGCGTCTTTCCTTAACGCTGATGAGGGCGTCCTCAGTCCTCCGCTCCTTCAACCCGGGGCCTTTGAGAAGTAGGACTGGAGAAAAGAAAAGGATTTTTTTTCAGGGGGAAACTGACTAATGTGCTCTGCACGCGGCGGCGCCCGGTGAGTGGGATGAAAGCGAGCTTTTGAAATGTCACGGAGAGCGTAGCGCGGGCGCACGCTCGCACACGTCGCTCGCTGCTCCTGCAAGATTCATGTTTCAGCAAAAGCCTGGTCATTACCGATGGTTAGTCACATGAAAAAAACGACTGTAAAGCAGCATACAGTGCTGTCTGTGTTCATATGTGTTGGGGAGGTACAGCCATGAATTCCATGGCTGCAACATGTTACCTTTCAATTTTTTTTAACCTTCCTTTCTTAAAACTCTGAAAACATGTTACACACGCTCTGATTTTTCTTTCCTACACAAATATAGATCGATTATAGAAGGAGGGAATCATTTTCTCAGTTCAGTTGCGGACACAAGCTGAAAACACAGCTGGAGTAACATCGTGAAACGACGTGTTGCGTTTTCACAAGTTTCAAACCAGCAGCAGCAAGTCCTCGCAGAAGTAAGCTGCGTGTTCGCCTCAGTCGTGTCCAAGAGCATTGGAATCATTCCTTTTCTCGTGCTTTAAATAGAAAAAAAAAAAGCCTCCGGGTGATGTAAAGTTGTTGCCATTGATTTGTAAAAGGGGGAGTTTGTCGATCGGAGGATGTAAACATTGTGAGTCGAACCATTGCGCGAGTTTGTGCCGCACTATGGCACCTCTGGCTTTCAAGATAATGATGAGTAATGATGAGGGAATTCAGTGCTGGAAAATTGTCGAAGGAACAAGAGGAAAATGCCGATGCAGATTCTTTTGAATCTAGAAGTGTAAAGCAGCCTGGGAAGGAAGTTAAAGTCTTTGAACAAAACTGCTTTTCGAAACATCCCAGTGGATTTCTTTCTATAATATGAATCATGTGCTATGACAAACGTTTGGAGAGAGTCACAGTTTTTTGCAAAATAAAAGCGATATTTCTAAAATTTTCGCCAAAGTACAATTGCGCTTTGCAGGTGTTTCCAGTGAATGGTGTGCAGCGCATAAGGCGTAATTCTGGTCAAACCTCGTCCCACGAGACCCCACTTTGAAGCGAACTGGTCACGTGACCCCGTACGTCACGTCCGGTGACGTGTAAATGTGAGAAAGTGTTTCCATGACATTTTTGCGATACACCTCTATGTTGATACGTCTGAAAAACCACCTCGTGAGAGCGTCGAAACCTTTTAGCGATATTTGAGAGGTTTTTTGAAGTTTCGTTGTTTCCATTACCGTTTTTTTTATTGCTATATTTAGATTTTGCGCAATTCTAGGGGAAATGGAAACACAGCTATAGAGTCCTTGAAGAGCACGAGTAAAAAGCTGCGCTTTAGTCTCATTGTGTAGGTGCAATTTAAAAAAAAACAGGTTCCATCTCTTTGCACATGTAGTTTTCCTAAATAAATAAGCTGGTAAACACACCACCGCTTCACTGGAGCTGCTTTTTCGTACAGAAAATCATGAGCTGCGACACTCGCAGTGAAACCGAGGCACCGTCCAAGAACGTTGAATGGCTCCTTTAAAACTCACAGCGAGCATTTATTTTTTTCCAAAGTGTCCCACACAATGAGGCTTCTTATTAACTGCGAATAAGTAACACGGCGCGACAGCGCAGAAGCATTAGAGCGCGGCCGCGCATGAATTCTCTCTGCGGTGACGCAAAGCAAGACAGACACTCTCAGAGTCGTCGGTGACATTTGGCCAAAGAAAGGAAAGTTTCTGTTCTACATTTTTTTTTTCTTTGCGGCCCACAATAATCCCATTCTGTGATGGAGTGGGCAAATTGCTCAAACGGCGCGGGCCTCACAATTCAGTATCCATTAGGGGAGGCTGTGGGTGGCATAATGATACATGTACTGGGTATACACTGTGTCTGGATAAAAGACAGAGATGAAATTAACAGGCCGGGCCATGTTTTCTGCACGTTGACCGTAATCGCCACACCACTGTGTGCCGGGAGTGTGTCTGAGGTTGTCATTCTCAGCCAGGTCGTTCATACACACACACTCTCTTAGTTGTCCGTCGATCCGACGATGCCGCTTGATCCAAGGGGTTGGATTGGGGATTCAACTGCGCTGCCGCTGGTGCCACTTGATGTGGCTGTCAAGGCCAATGCGTGAGCAGCTCAACCTTCCGCAGATGGGCCAGGGGAGCCGAGGCGTTGGGGGAATGCCGACTGTCCTTTGGTGTCGTTGGGTACGCTTCTCAGACCCACTGAGCTGGTTGGAGTTGTGCAATCTGATAATTGCTCTGGCACAAGTGGCCTGCCATGCCAATTGGTGCCCGGGTTCGATGGCCGTGAGCTTCAGGAGATCTTTTGTGAAGTCCTTGTAGCGCCTCTTTGCTCCACCAGCTGCTCGCTTACCATTGGATAGTTGGCGGTAGAGGACTTGGCGGGGCAGGCGGTAGTCAGGCATATGATGGTATGGCCTATCCACTGTAAGTGCCTATCGGCCACAGCTGGATCAGGATCTCCATGTGTGGGACCCTGTCCTCCCAAGACAGACCGAGGATCAGCTGAAGGCAGCGGATGTGAAAGCTCTCCAGGTACTTGGTACTCCAGGTTGTTCATACACACACACACACACACTTACACAAACAAATGGAGATGCGCGCATACACACCTGCCCATCTACTCCACGAGGTGCGAGGCGAGCAGAAGCATGTGTAATTACGACAGGCACCACAAGTGTCTGTAATCCAGACTGAGAAAGTAAATCAGAGCTTATCAAGGTGCAGCATCATGGGAAACCTTCCAGCGGCTGTTAGCCCCCTACTGTTACCCTGCTCTTTTTTTTTCTCAGTCAGCCGCCGATGATGGCGGTTGAGCTTTTAGCGAAGAAGGCGGCAAAAAAAAAAAAAGAGAGGAAAAAAAACTGGAAGTCATTACAGCGCTCCCAGCTTCTGATATTGCTCTTTGGAAGAAAGATGCACAGCAGATAAACAGCTTTCGTCAATTCATCACGTCTCAGATAAAAAAGAGGAAGCTGAGTGAGTGAGTGAGTGAGAGAGTGAGAGAGTGAGAGGGAGCGGGGAGCTCCGGAATCGAAGTGACTGGAGATGATTGGTGGTGTGACAGCCAGCGGGCCGTAAATGAATTGTCGCTAACTTTCTGGCTGCCAGTCACCGACTGGGAGGGAAGAAAGAACAAAAAAATAAATAAAAAGAAACAAACAAAAACACAACCACAACATTCAAAGTGCCGCAGCGAAAAGCGTGGAGTGTTTTGTACAGACAGGATGTCAGGAAGCAGTCGCGGCTGCTTCTGTTTTTTCCCCCCGCCGCTGTTCTCTTGCTGCCGCCTCTCCGAGAGACGCAGGTTGTGGTAAGGTTGTTGGATTGTGTGGATTGTTTTGGTTTTTTTTTTTTTTTGTCCTTTTTTGGGGGATATCCTGTGGAGAGGTTTGACAGGCGGTGTCAGATGAAAAAGTGAACAGCCAGGAGATGAAGACGAGTGAGCTGCTGACAGGCTTGATGGCAAAAGCAGCAGCTGTGTGTCCTTTGTTGACACACACACACATGCCGTATTGTCTCCTACATGGTTTCTTTTGAATTGGTATCAACAGAGTCACTTCTGCTACGAGGGTAGTTCACAGATTTTATTTTTATTTATTTATTTATTGTTTTTTTTTTGGTGGCTGGAACCTTCTCGAGTGTCAGAAAAAAAGAAACGTGACAATGAGGCTCGGAGCGCCTGGTGTCTGGTGAGACTCTTCTTTTGATTGATGTTCCCCTGCACTGAGTTTTCACAGGTCACCTTGAAAGGCTACAATGGAAACTTTTTTAAAGGGGGAAAACAGAGTCTTGCAGTATTAATCAGAATCATCAGAGGTGAAAGGGTTGTGACAAAAAGGCTCTTCTGGTAATGCTTTCATCACAACTTCCCTTATTAAAAGAATCAAGTCCAATTCTTTACTTGACCATGTTATTAGAAAAAAAAAAAACACTGAGGTCAAAAACCATCATGAAGAACTTGGAAGGGAGCAATAAAGCCCTGTGACAGCGTTTCACACAATCATACGCAGTGATTAAAAACGCTATAACTGCACTTTGTCTTTCGAGGATGAGGGGGCAGCGTACAGTGATTTAAACTTCCTGTGAGTGCAGGACTTCTTAATATGAACTTGAACCAGGCCAAGGAGGCATTTACATTGAAGGAAACCAGCAACTGCCAACTGCCAGGCATGTGCAATCCCTCTGGCTCAGGAAATAGTGGTAAAGAGTGATTGTGTCACTTTGACTGACGACCCAAACCTCTTAAAAAAAAAAAAAAGAAAAGAAAAGAAAAGAAAATGCTCTTTGCAGATGAGCTTATAAAATCATACCTTTTTTTTTTTTTTTTAGAAAACATTCTACCTCAATTCAAATGAAAACGCGTAGTTCCTCCTCATTCTTAAAAAAAAAGTTGTTACAAACATCTACAATCCGAGATGGAGGTTGGAAGAAGGAGAAAAAAACCTGGCAGGAATCACTTTGCAGTTCCAGCACAACTACACAACGTCCTCAGAGTGAGTTCTGACTCCTGGATGCTGCAGCCTTCACCTCTGCTGATTCACTGCAGGTAATCACGGACACTGCTCCGGAGACATCCGAGGGAAAGCCAGCCGAGTCAGTTAAAGTGAAAGAATGAGGATCCATGGAGAGGCCGGTTGAATGAAATATGGCCTGTATTATTTCTTTCTGCTCTCCAGACAGGGCCGTCTGTCATAGCCGGCAAGGGCCCACAGAATGTGGGCTAAGTGGCCCGGCCCATTTCGTGTGCCTTTCCAAGTGGCTGAGTAGATATTAGGATTTTACAGGCTATTACACATGATAATTGCACAGCATATTGAATTTCAGGACAATTTTCTTAAACCGGCTCTCCCGCTCTCTTGCCCCCTCTGTGCAATAAATAAACATTTTACAGTATGCAAAGTAGCCCCCATATATGGCGCCGCCATTTGAAGGTTGCTTATGACACGCGATCGGTATCTGCAGCGCTCGCGCAAATTCAATAATAGCGCGGCGCTAATTGCGTTGCTTAAACCCGGCTTTAGCTCTTCAGATATTCATCTAAGCCAATTAAGTGAGAGGCGGGAAAAAGGGACGGGACATAATCCTGGCGGTTTGAGTGTGCGTTCAAGAGCAATGTCACTCGAGGAATCACGCAAACAACTCACTAAAATAGACACAGGGCTTGGCTGCCATTTAGTTTCCCTACGCTGAAGAGAATGTGAAGACCCTGCAAGGATTTTTCCAGCAACATTTTCAAATATTCCGTGTAATGCACATGAAAAATCACATTTTTAAAGACCTTTCACCTATGTATCTTATTGCTTCTTATGATATCATAAAATGCACGCACAGTACAGTTATGGATGTGATTTGGCAAGGTGCGGAATTGTGTGTTCACTACTGTATCTGAGTGTGATAATAGTTATGTCACACCTTCATTGAGTGACATACTGGTAACCCAGTAAAAGAGGCAAAATGCTGTTTTCCTGCTAGAAACTGCTAGCTATTGTTTATATAGAGTTAAGTTGTGCAAGCTGACAGTGCTAGTGCCGTCTACTGCTACTGCTAGTGACAGTGGCACAGTTCACTCAGCCATTGGCATTAAACCACTTACTGACTTTGGTACTTTTCATCAACTTTTTTGTGATCATTACCAAAAGTAATTTTAAATGTATTCAGATAGTCGTCTCTGCTACCTGCAAAATCACAGTGCCTGACTTGATAAGATGTGTGCACTGATTTAAAGCTAACTGAAGCTAAAGTGGGGGGTGGCTGATAATCATACAAGCACATATCCCAGAATAAAAACCAAGAACTACCATTTGCATTTCATTTGTCACAGACATGAAATTTCTATCCAAATTCCAGCACATCACAGACAAAGAAAATGTCCTTTCAGTGTTCAGTGGAGAGACGAATCCACAGCTCAAGTCTAACATGCATGAGCTTTTGAGGAGGATCCTGCAACGCCGCCTCGGCTTTGTTATGATAAAGAGGAGGGAGAGAGGAGACAGATTATGAAATGCTGATGGAGCACCCTCAGCACTCCCATTCATCAACATAATTAACCATAATCAGCACCATCCGCAGAGAGGTAGATGATGGGGGGGGAGCAGGAAAAGTCAGTAAAAATGTACTGCATGTATAATAATAATAATAATAAGAATAATAATAATAATAATAATAATAATAATAGTAATAATAATAATAATAATAATAATAATAATATATAAAAAAAAAAAAACCTCATCCAAACAATTACTGTTGAAATTTGTGATTTTTTTTTTTTTCCCCCAGGTTGTTGCAGCCACGATTTGAGGCCGCCGGGTGTCGATCAGCACTAAATCAATTACCACGACTGACAAGCCGCCCGACTCCCCCGACTGTTTATCATTCACCTGTGCTTAGCGCGAGGCATCGCTGTCCTTGTCATTTAAATTTGTGCAACACAAACTCCACGTCTTCCTGTCGACCAAAATAAATAGATAACAGAGAAATGAGCCATTTTGCACTGGGGACGACGCTCACAGGATGATATTGCAACGACAACAACAACAAAAAAAACTGACAACGGCCGGCGGTCATCTGTCTCAGTCACAAACGCATGACTCAGCTATTAGCACGGCTAATCAGCTAATGACAAACGTTGCACCTCTCTGTTAACTCCGCACACATATTAGAACACTAGCCCATATAAAAGACGTGGCGCACTATTAGCATCATCAGCATCTGCTGTAGAGCTCTGGTGGCTCTCTGCTGTAGCACCGGCTCAGCCTGGCGCACGTACTTTCAACCTGGTCAACTTGAATCAGTGCTCACTCTGGTCAAGCAACATGCTGACAGATGGTCTCAGCCAGCTCATGTCCTGTCCCGGGCCAACTTCCTATTGTAAATGCTGATCTTCATTCATTATTAACAGCGCCATGCAGCCGGGGCTGATGTCAACCAATCCATGGCGGTTTAAAATAAGTTAACAGTAAGAATTCCTGGGTTATGCAGACGGTGACCTAACAACTGAACAGAAAGTAATGCTAATGATACAGCAACAGCTGACTTTTAGTGGAGCTCTCAGCAGGCAGTTGTTCCTTCTTAATGTTTTACAAAACAAATCAGTTTTTTTTAAACGCACAATTTTGCCTTCAGACATTTAACAAGTGTTAGTTAGTATAAGTACAAGTACAAATGTCTAGCAAATCCGTGACTGTTTTTATTTGTGGTTTTTTTTGGATGCCTACATTTGCCTACTTTACACACTCGCGTCATTGCTGTCTGCTGCCTCTTCAGTAACTCAGATGACAGGAAGTGCACTTGAAACT